>NW_010546936.1:0-1478 GCF_000687285.1 Phaethon lepturus
CGACTGCGCAGAACTCGGAGGGGGAAAGGCACCACGCAGGGGTCCAGCCCGCCCCGGCATTGCCGCAAGGCCGAGGGGGTGGGGGCAACGCTGTCGCGACCACAGTACGGGGGGAGGCAGAAATGAGACAGAGCTTTGAAAAAGGGAAAATACCTTGTTGTAAAATCTCTGCTACATATAATCATCTGCAACTCCCGCACGAGACGGAGGCTTGGGCGCAGAACAAGCCTCCCCCGAGGAGGAGGTTTGGCTCCTGCCCACCCCAAGCGATTGTACGATAAAATAACGCCCCTCCCTCACATTGAAAAAATACAATTATCAAAACGGGACGCGAAGGGAGTAAGCCTCTTCCCCCGCCGCTCCGCAAAAGGGCGCCCACGGGACGGGGAACCCCGCGGTGGGGGGTGGCAGAGGCTGAGACCCCCCCAGCCAGCCCGTCCCCAGTCCTCGTCATCCTCCGCCCAGCACCGAAGCCAGGCCAGCGTCTCGCCAACAGGTTCGGAGTTTGCCGGCTGCTCCACATGGTTTCTTTTCCTCAGCAGCACCCAAAATTGGGGGGCTACAGCAGCGTCGCCCACAACGGCTCAAGGAGAGACGGGCTCTGGGCCTGGGGACACAGAGCTGGAAGTCGTTGCTTTTTGTCCACGCGGCCCCCAGGTCCCGGTGTGCTGGGGGGCCGGTCTCGAAGCACCACGGGCAATTCCAGCTCCTCTGCTGCCCTGGGACAGAGCTCAGCAGCTAAAGGACGTCACTCCAGAAAGTGTCAGAGCTGTAGCTTCACAAAGGGGCTCGATTTCTACAGAAACAGGAATTTCCCCCCTCCTTTGGCAGCTGAGCGCCGCTCCGTCCTCCGTCCGGCTCAGTCGGCAGGGCTCCGATTCTGCAGGTCGGTGCAGCTCAGCGCTGGTGCTTTACGTGTTCCCTTCGTCCCGCAAGCGGGTGCCGCCGGCCCGAGTACAACTACCCGGGACAGTTAACACCTTGCTACTTTACAAAACTGATCTCTTCTAAGCCTGAGAAAACTCCACAGCCCGGCAACGGGGACGGCAGGGGCGGCGACGGGCTGCTGCGGACGACGAGGGGCCCGTCGTGGTTATTGCTGGTAGCATTGTCCCTGGGTAAAAGGATGGGGGTGGATCGCAGGACGTTTCCCAGCTCCCTAATGGGAGGTTCCCACCTTCCCATCAGTAAGTTTGGAAGCGGTGCTTGAAGTGAGAAAGTTGTTCAAATCTTTAAATTTTCCAACAAAAGCAGGAGAGAAAAAAAAATAAAAAAAAAGAAAGCTTTCTCCACTCCAAGAGGAGCCTCCCCGGGCCCCTGCAAGCACCGAAACTGGACAGTCAGTACACAAGCGTTTCACAGCCTTTCCCCCACGGACGCTATCCGCTAGGTACGTCTCCAGAATCTGCTCTGTGCAGGGTCTCCCCCATCGTCGCACCACCACATCCCCTCCTCGCCCACGGCGGCAGGGAGGACGC
>NW_010546936.1:1498-28332 GCF_000687285.1 Phaethon lepturus
CAGCCCGGGGGTCTCAAGCAGCCCCACCAAGACGCGGGGAGGAGGGAGAAATGCCCAGATCTCCTCCAAAACAAAACCAGGCTTCCAGGAAAGCTTCGTATGCTTCCCCCGTTGCAGCGGTGCCAAGTTTCCTTCCAAGTCAAACTGCAATGAACAAATTCTCCTGTTGAAATTAAAGCAAGGCTTTGCCATCACAGGGGGAATCAAACTGTTCTTCCAGCCCCCACACACCCTGAGGAGAGCAAGATCTGCCACAAGTTTTTTCCACTGAAGAAGCCAGAAGATTCAAAGTCAAGGTTTAAAATAAAAAAAAAACAAAAACAAAAACATATATATAAAAAACATTATTCTGTTCCCCATCTTCCCCTGCTCTCCTCCATTTTGTGATTTGGCAACAGGGTCATCACATGGCATTAATTTTTCTTTAAGGAGACTGTGAGCGTAAAAGCAAATACTGCCATTCAGAGCATGTAGTGAAAAATGCAACTCCTCAGCAAGCCCCCGAACAAATCCAGGGCCTCTGTGCGGGGAACCAGACGCCCGGCTCCAAAACAAAGGCAAGGAACTCAATCTAGATGCGGTAAAATTACGTGGACAGCGCAGAGCAGTTTTTTTCCACCCCACAAGCTGACAAAAAGCCTGTTGAAACATTGGTTCATGGCAGCACAGAAACCATCAGCTGCAAAACTGATGCATCGAGAACAAAGCTACATAGATAATATTTTTATGGCTCGTAACTATCCCGTCATTCACACGAACGACGGGGCCCCGAGGGATTTTATAGGTGGCACCGACTACAGAGGCCCACATTCATTGCACAGTTCACGAAGAGAGACGGCATCCGAGCAAACACCAACGTGCCTGCCAACATGGGAATCTCCAAATAAAGCACCCCAGACTGGGGACGCAGTCAACAACCCTCCAAAGATAGCCAAGCTTCCTCCAAGGAGACAGCCGGCTTACGACAAGGATTCTTACACAAGCATCCTCCACAACTGCGTTATACAGGGTTAACGCTTGGAAGAGTTTCTTCCAATATTTAAAAAGTTACAATACTTTGTGTTTTATAGAAAAAAAAGTCATGGTATAGATTGAAATAAAAACAGTAAAAGCCACCTTATGAGTTTGGAGGGGCTGTCTGTAATCCAGACAGGAATCCCTCCGACCAACCCGGCGTGCAGAACGAAAACCGCCGGCAGCGGCTCCGGAAACACGGGGCCTTCGGTCAATGAGTGCAGCTTCTGTCGCAGCACTCGAGTCCTGAAGCCTCCGGGCGAACAGTCCCCCACTGCCAGCACCGCACAGAGGAGGTGCCCGAAAGCACAACACCCTCCTCCTGCATGGCCGTCCATCCTCCAGGCTGTCGGGCAGAGTTTCGCCTCCAGAAGGTAGGAAGTGTTTAGAAAGTTCAGCAGTCTTTGAAAAAGACTTAGGTGTTTTCCTTTACACGTGGATATTATGTATAGCTATGATTTGCTTCCCCTAGAGCTTATTTTATTCTGAAAAAGAAGGGAATATATTCAACTCTGGGAACTCCTCGCTGTTGTAGTTGGGTCCTTGGTCTCCCAGCATCGTCAGCATGTCCTGCGAGGATACAAGGAGAGAGTTATTATCTGGACTAGAACCCACGCTGGTAATTCAGTGACGGAGGAGTTTGCCAGAGCAGGTACTGCACACCCAGACAGTCCCCTCCCTGCCAAGGCACACAGGGTTTGGGTCCAAGGCTGCAGGAGCGCAGCAAATGAAGTCCTGAGCAGGGACTGAAAAGAGGGGCAGCAACCCACAGGAAGAATATGACCTCTCAAGAGCTCTCTTGCACTTCATGGGATCGGGTGGAGTGTTTGGGGTTTTTTTGTTATTGTATTTGATTAGAGCTAGAAGGGTTAATTCAACTGCAGAGCTGGCAGTTTCACACTGATCCTTCAGCAGACCAAGACACAAAGCCAGTACTGTGGAGGCCTCTCTGCCCTCTCCCCTCCAGTTTCAGCTCCATCAGCTTACTCACAAGCTGGAGACCTCTCCAGGTATTACAAACTGGAGGGACAAGCTCTCGGCACTTCAGCCAGCTGCCCACACTTGGGAAGCAAAGGCCTTCTGTCCCCACAAGACTGGCCCACACCAGTCCTCTCTCGGGAGGTTAAAAAAGCACCATCTTACTGAGAAGACCTCAGGCTGGCTTGGCTGCGGCTGCTGCACGTGTTGCTCCCCGGACGCCGGGCCGTGGTGCTGTCCTTGCCACTGCGGCCACATCCCCACACCTTCGGCTGCCCGCGTCTGGAATGGGGCAGGGGTCTGCGCTGCCTCCGTGGCTGTTCAAGAGAGAACAAGTCAGGAAACATCTGGGGTTTGTTTCCTCCCAGTCAGCCTTAAAATGGTTCAAAATTCATCTGCTCTGGAGCCTCAGGCAGGGATGGTGGTTAAAGGTGATAAGGGCAGCATTAGCCAAAGCATGGATTTCGCTGTGCTCCTGCGTTTGGGCATTCCCAACACACACAAAAAAATACTGGAGAGCATATCATGCCAAGGCTACACCCGACTGACTCCCGGCTTTCCTCCCGGGGATTTCCTTGCCGCCCCACCAACCTCCCCAGCAGCCCAAGCCATACTCACTGAAGCCCGTGCCACGGCTGGCAAGGTTCGGGTAAGCAGCCCCGGTAGGGGAAGCCGTAGAGCCAGGCGCTGTCATAGGGCTGAAGGAGGACGGGGTGCCCTGGAAAGTCCCCATGCTGAATGAAGGGGGACGAGTCTTCACCGTCTGGGATGCCACTTGCTGTAAGAGAGCAAGAAGCAGGAGAGGAAGAAGAGAAGATGCGTTTATTCTGAACCTCGTCTTAACCAGGGTGAGAACTTGCTGGACTGGCCCCAAAGGAGAAAGCAGACGGGCGCAGGGCATTGCTCCATCGCTCAGCTGGAGAGTTAAAGCAGGTTGATTTGTGACAGCAAGAAGGGTCTGTAAAGGCAGCAGGGACTCGGGGCCTGCGCCGAGGGTTCAGGCTTTGCTACCTGGGGTGTGAACGCTGGCCGCGTCCCTGGAGCCCAGTTGGTTCCGCTGACCTGAGCTGGGTTGGAGTGGCGTGAAATCTGGGCTAAGATCCGGCCCGCTGAGGAGGGCTGCTGCTGAATAATGTTCACAGGAGGTACCATGCTGCTGCTCCTGGAAGACAGAAGAGGCACTCTTAGGACACTGGGTACCACTAACAGGACAAAGAGGCACAAACAGCACCCACGCAAGTTACTAGTGGGGAGAAATGAGCCCAGAAACGCGGGTAACTGCTCACATGCCAGTGCCCATCATGCTGCCCTGCTGTTGACACAACTGGCAGGAGCTGCTGGGTTTGTGGGAAAGGTTACTCGCACTCAGCTCAGTTCTTGGGCTCCAGTCTACGCATGTCCAAGAGGCACAGCTATCCCGCAGACGAGCAACAGAGCAGAGGGATATGAGGGAATCAAGGCAGTAGCTGGGGAGGTGAAGGTGAGGACTGGCACAGCAGAAGAGGGGCCGTGCTGACTTTGCACAGCCTCAAAGCTCCTGCACCTCCGACCAGCAGCAAAGCAGCACCAGGCAGGAGAGCAGGGGTGTAGGAGCCCCTCTCCTCAAAGAAACCCCACTCCAAGAAACCCATGCCTGAATGGGTTTCCCCTTCTATTTTCTGCGCACGCTATACAGGAACACATTTATGGACAATCACTGCCGTGTAGAGAGACGCTGGGAACACTCTGCTGTTGCAGAAGGACACAAACACAGAACAGGAACCACTGCAGGAAAAGATAAAATTAGCATGAGGCCACTCAAAGCACAGCACAGGAAGCCTCACCTGAAGTTCTCGGCAGGTCGCGATGGGGTGAAAGTGTTTCCCTGTGTAAAGAGGGGCTGGTTGGCAGGCACTGTGCTGGCAGGAATGGCTTTGTTCTGGTCTGTGGAGAGAGGATGATTCACATTAGGGCTGAGAAAGTCTCAGCAGCAGGAGCAGGGACAGAGAACCAGTTGCAAGAGGCATGCCCATATGAAGGAAGACTCTTTTGAGCCAAAGCATCAAACATGACTGTTCCTTATCCAGACACAGACTCCAAATGGCTTTATAAAAGCCTGTTTAATCTGATTTCCTCTCCATTTTCTAATAAATTTCGCATTAAGGTCCTCTGGGGTTTGAGCATCCACGACATTCTGTGCCCAGCCTAGGAACAGAGAACTGCTCTCTGGGGACAAGCAGGAGGCAGTAACACACAGAGCAAGAGACACCTTATCACCCACTCCCTCCCCACACCTCTCCAGAAAAAATGTTGGCTGCAGGACAATTCACTGCCACAAGAGCACATCAGCATAGACACGAATTATCCCCCCAGCATCAAAAATGAGCGCTATTCTGCAAGACCTGGGCTGCCACAACAGAGTCATGCTGAGCCTCTGCGCCCAGAACTGCTCTGAGTGACTTAGGAAAGAGCAAAGAGCACTCGGATTGAAGCCAAAATCGGACAAAGATGTGATGTGCCCCTGGCCACGGCTCACAGCCCAGCACTCCTTACCTGTATTGATACTGCTGTAGATTTCGCTGAACCTTGGGTCCCGCTCCTGATTAAAAAGGCTCTCCGTCTTCTCCAAGGGCTTGCTGTGCTCTGGGCCAGCAGCAGCCACAGGCTGAACGGGAACCTGGGAGCAGGTATAGACGTGAGCTCTTAGTACCTCCAGCACAAAGGAAGCCAACGGTCTCGCAGCCAGCAGGGAGAACAGCCGAGGGCTTTGCAGGCAAAGACCTCGCACGCAAGAGGCCAGGCTGCTCCCTGGACTCCTGTGTATTTTAGCAGGACAGTGTGACACTTAGGACTGGCGGCATCGGCATGGGCATAGTGGGGAAGATGCCACAGGGGCAGATCAAAATCAAGCAAGCAGATTTCAGCAAAACCCAAGCCAGAGCACCTTCCTCTCCGAACTGGCAGCAGCCTCAAGTCAATCTTGTGTGGCCACCTTTAAAGCCCCAGCAAAAGGTAATTCAAATAACGTAGGACAACAAATACAAGGAGTAACCGAAACTCCTGTTGATTTACCTGTGAGTGGTCGTAACCAGACAGGCTCTCTCTTCCTGGGACCACTTCCAGCTCTGTCTGTTGTGGCGGCTGCTGCTGCCTAAAATAGAAAGTGTCTGTAACAGGAGAACACCGGCTGCTAAAAACGATTGCCAAGGGAACAGATACTCTGTGGTTACACCAGTGATTCATTAGCCCAGAGGAGTTCACTGCTGCAGAGAGGAAAGTTTGGGTAGGACAGCTATTTGACAGGAGGGAAGAACCAGCAAGAGAGGCATGGTAAAAGGAGCTGAGCACCTCCTGACCTTGAGGGCAGCTGTGCCGTGCCCATCTCCAGGGGAAGGCTGACACTCTGCCCGAGCTGGGGCCTCTGCATTGAGTTTGACAGGGCAGGCCGAGACTCCTGGCTCGAGTTCCTTTAAAGCAAAGAAAGAAAGAAAAAAAAAAAGAATTTTAAAAATACCAAACGAAAGCAAACAGCTGGCTACTGCGTGCAGGAAAGCGCGCCTGTCTCGGACAAGACTGGAACCTTTGCTTTTGCAAAACCTGTTCAAGTGAAGGATCCTTCCACTCTGTTTCTGTGGTCTCTGAAAGCGGGGGGTGTCATGTAATATAATGCTAACTGCTATGAGCCAAAGGGCTCTGCCCCCTCCCACTCAGTCACAGAGCAGGGGAGCAATTAAAAACCTACACCAGAAGCACGGCCAGGTCTGCATCATCCTTAAAGCACAAGCAAAGGTTGTAGGAGCCTAAACACCCCCAAGGTTTTCCATTCAGCTCTATGCCAGACACTCCAGAGCTGGAGCCTGCAGAGACCACCAGCAGTTTTAGGTTTTAAGCCCAAGATGTTGGTGGAGTTCTTTATGCTCTTCTGTTAACTGTCAGAAGTCAGTTAATGTTTAACTCCCACAAGAAAGGAATAAAAATCCAGCGTTTTCTCGACAGTTCTTTTGCAAGCTGCTGCTTCAGTAGTAACTGATCTCGAAGATGAAACAGTACAGATAACCTAGCAAAGATGCACATAGATAAAATGCACCTCAAACACAATCAGACATGTATTGCTGCTTCTCTGGTCTGAATTTATGCAGTGCTTTTAGAAGGCGTAGTATGGATGTGAGAATGGATGCGTGTGGAATGAATGAGTTCAAAGAGATATCTCTAACACCGGGACAGGAGTTAAGGCCTGTATCAGATCTGCATCAGATTTCAGCCCTGCACTCACACCGCACCTCTTTAAAGCCAGAGGCGTTAGTCACTGCTCAACTCTTAATGATTTGTCTCACCAGAAAGCATCAGCTTGCCAGCTGCAGGAAGGGAAGAAGTGCTACCTCCACTCTAGGACCTCACCTCATCACAAAAAAATCCTGGCTTTTCACTTGCCCACAAGTAATCTAGCTTTCTGTTTGCCTGGCTGGAGAGACTCCATTTGTGGCACCCATCAAGTCTGCACTTATGAATCTCATACAGGCACTTTTTTTTGTATTTCAGTTGCTGCTCTTCTGTAAGGGGCTTGGAGCTCACTTATGAGAAGAGAGAGCAGCTCTGATCACTCCAAAAAGAGATGCACCAAACTCACTAGAACAGTCAAGAGAGAAAAGAGAGCAGCAATGAAAGCAGTCTCCCCACCGGAGCTCACTTCTGAATCCAAGAACAAAACTACAGCAGTGGAGAAAAAAAAAGCGTTTACTTTCCACCATCAGCTGCAGACAGTCTTGCTCACATGAAAAGCCACTTTCTGGACCAGCTGCCCCCCTGGACTGTCAGAGGAGTCCAAGAGTTACGTTCAAAGGCAGATTTCACTAATATTAGCTCTGAATGCAAACACACAGGCAGGAGACTTGCTCCAGTAACCAGAGTTAAAAAAGGCACTGCTGGAGCTGAACTTTGGCAGCTTGCTAAGCCATACAACCGAGACAGCTAAAGGAATTAAATTTCTTGCACTTCATAGTCCTCTAATGCCTGCCACGGCCCAGGAAAAGAGCGCTCACGGGACTTAGTAATTTCACCAGGGCCTATGCAAATTGGTGGGAAGCTCGGTGAGGGGGAGAGGCCAAAGCTCCCACAGTTCTGTGTTGCTGGTTATTCTGGGACAAGATCCCATCAGGTTCGTGTGCTATCACTGGTGGTTGGCAAGTCATTTCCATGTACATACTTGACGTTGGTGTTGGTACAGATGATGTACTCAATTTCATCCGAGTAGGGGTTCTGGAAGGTAAAGGAGCTGGTTCTCATCCAGAGCCATTCCCGGTTTTTGGATCGGAATCGGAACATGACTGACAGAACCTGGCCTTTTAACTTCACCACCTAAAAAAACGTAATGCCATCAGTAGTACCTGATAAGAGAAGGTGTTGAAGAGCAACCTGCTTCTGAGCATAAGCCACCCCCCAGTAAAACCTTGTGATGGCCCTTTGCCTCAAAGCCTGCAAGACCATATATCTTGGTTTTCCCCAACTAAATGGCACTGCTACTATTCCTTTATGCTATCTTGATTCCTGAATGACATTCGGGGGGGCAACAACCTAATACCCCCTTTTTAGCTTTCACTTTTCTTATCTCTTTGCACTGGTGAGATGTATGAAAAAGCCTCCAGCAAATGAAGCACATGCTGTTGCTTCTGATTCCAACTATTTGCACAAATGGATATGAGCAGCTACTTTTTGGAGTCATGAAAGCACAGGGGCAGTCTTACCTGCCCTGCCACAAGTCCAACGCCCTCAGAAATAAGAGTAACGACAACAGGGCAAGCAAACCACATCCATTTCGAGTTCTGCAGCACTGGGCTGGGCCCTAGAGATGAACCAGTGTTTCAGCCACAGAAGCATGGCATTCAAGTAGGCACTTTGTAGCCACGTCTCTGGCCCTAAAAGCAGACTGGACTAGCAGCCAGAGGATGAATTCAAGAGTTAGACATCAGATGCTTCTGTTTTGTTTTGCACATTTACAGTTATGTGACTATATCTGTAACTGTTTGCCATTGGGCAAAGGAGAAATATCTAAGGTTTATTCTTCTCTTGCTTTTCCAATTAATTTCATTGCTTTGCGAGCACCAAGACAGATTCCAATCTGAATACCACAACGCATGCAAAGTGGTAGCTGAAGTGTTTTACCTGCTGAAAGCTGTCCCGCAAAAGCTGTTGGTCTTCTGGGTGGCAGAAATCCACAATGTCTTTCCCCAGAAGTTCCTAATTTTGAAGGAATTGGGAGAGAGATCAAGTCAGTTCATCTGGCAGGCAGACTCCCTCTTTCAGGTTTGCCTCATTAATTCCACTTTGGACAGGTAGTTACTGCTCCCCCCCACCAAATCACGGTTACAGAAACCAAGTACGGGAACTGGTGTGCTGTATGTTAGAGAGAAGCACAACAACGGTTGACCAACATTTGATCTCTAACTCAAATGAAGGCAAAAATGACCTTAATTGACATTAGACATAATCCAGAGCCACCCACCCTTCCCATGATCAAAGTACTTATTAAAGCACATGAAAAAGCAACTGGTGGTGAAGACACGCATGTCTGGTTTAGGCCCTGGGCATCGTTTTATCAGACAAGATATCTTTTATCTGCCTTTTATCTGTTAGACAAGCAGAGCCATGAGGTACAAGAGAGGGAGGAGGGAGAAGTAAGCTTGAACAGCAGTTTTTTCTTAGAAAGCTCCTTCCGTTTTCTCACCTGTGGCTGGTAGCCAACTGTAGCCACACAGCGGTGATCTATGAAGGTGAAAATGCCTTCGGTGTTGTGTCGGGAGATGAACTCTGTTGGCTGACAAACATTGTTCATGTCTGTGCAGTTGGGTGAGCTAGTGACCTGCAAGGCAACATAGGTACAGGATTATCGAATCTTGTGAGAGCTGCTTTCTCCTGGCCAGCCAGCCCTGCAGTCAGATTTGTGACAATCAGGGAACATCTTCAGACAGAACAGTTTACCTCTGTGGATTTTTAGGACAACGCAATGACTCACCTGGAGCCTGCCAATAGCCACGAGGCAAAACGTGCTGCCCTGGCCAGCATCCGGGTCATCATCGGGTAGTGAAACACCTGAGAGGAGAGCCAAAAAATTCCAGCAAGGTTAATATAGGAAAAATTGCTAATTTCAGAGGAAAAAGACATGCCGTTCTGACTTCAGTACAAAACAGAGTGGGGAGATGTAAGTCCGTATCCTTTCCCATGAAGGAATTTGGTAAGTTAAATTGCCTCCCCGTCGCTGTTTTTGCCAGAAGGGTTAAAGATCTCTGTGACTTTCAGCACAAGCTAGCATATCAGACAGTGTAATACTGTTTTCATCCTCTACTGTATCCCTACTGTTCAGAGACCCAGATCTCTGACAGAGCATCTGCAAAAATTAGTTCAATCCTAAATTAAGAAAAAAGGCGTTAAGATACATTTGGAAAGCATTTGCTGGCATGTTCAGTTCAGAGAACGGACAACTTCAGCCTGTACGCTCTTAAGAAACAGCCACAACTGAACAGTTCAGCTAAGTCATTACCTGCGGGGGGCCAGGCTTTTATGTAGCCTGTGCAGTGCACCACAACGTAGTGAGGTTCGCCATCTTTTGCTGCACCTAAGCCGTTCCTTGGGAGAGAGAAACAGTCTGATTGTGCCATATATTGAACTGGGGTAAGGCGAGGCAAGGTTTCTACTTGTATTTTTAAAAAGCTTCCACAGAACATCTTCAGGGTGGAAAAAAAAAAGGAACAAAGACTTAATATAAATGCAAGAGGTCCGAGAACACAATAGGTTGGAATCTATCTCAATTTCAAATTAAAAAGGGACAACATACACCAGAGCCCAACAACAGTGTAAAGAACATGTGGTGTTAAATTGACTTCAAATCCAATTTTGGAATAAAGAAAGATTAATCTTTCCCAGGATTATCCTCCTCATACTTTCGTTCTTCTACCCGCAGCTCTATCTAAACTCTATGAGCTGTACCGGTCTACCCTACACACACTCACCACAGTGTGTCCCCACCACTCTGACGACAGAGCTGTAGCTCCTTTTGCTCCTAGCAACGCAGTGTGCTTGCCCATAACTCTTGTATCATTTACCTGCAGCGATTCCTCATAAAGCTGAGACGATTTACAGAGACTGGATCCACCGAGCTGTTGCCACACCTGTACCAGAATTAGAAATGCAAGGGGAAAGACTTTTATCTTTCTTGGTCGACATCAAAAGAATGTCACGATCTTGACTAACAGGAAGCACTCTATAAACAGGGATGAACCTTTGAATCTCCATCACACAAGTGAAAAGCCCTCACCCTACGGACTTCAAGGGAGGTGACACATGGGGTCAAAACAAATTGTTACTTGAAACTGGACCTTCTACCACAACAGCCCTGAGAGCTATCTTAGCATAGGGCAAAAAAAATCTCAAGAACTTGACTCTCAGTTCTGTGTGGAAAGCTCAGCCATGTTATATCACGTCTACATCAGAATGAGTAAAAAGAGCTGGGGAAAAAAGGATGAAGGGGCCGGGGAGCAAGTTCAGCTTCAGGCTCAAATGAGATTTCCCCAGGGAATCTCTCCATTACCTCATTCGGCAGATGAACGATCTTCGTGAACCCATACACATCCTCATGGACTGCTGGCCTTCCTTCTTGACAGTCCCTGTCTTCAAATCTAGGATGCGACCTAAAAAAAGAAGAAAAAACAAGATGCTGCTGCAATGCGAGTCCTCTCACCAACACAGGCACCAGGTAACGTATTAGGAAACTAGCAAGACACAAGTGTCACCAATGGTACCTTTAGATGCATTCTCAGGGGGGGCTGCAGGATCCTTGTTAGAAAGGCACCAGGGTTTGGTTCCTTCTACAAAGGGAAGGTTTTAATCCAAGTCCTCTGCAGGCTTTCACGCTGCCCGCCCCCACCAATGCCTTCCCAGGCTGCTTTACCTGTCAGTGCGTTCTCCGATGTGGAGAGCTGCTCCCTCAGCTTGCCCACGTCATCGGGGTGCACCTGGTCATACAGGGTGCTGCCGAACCATTCGGACTGGGGCTGGTTCAGGACAGGAGTCACAGAGTCGGAGACATACACCACCCTCCCAGTCTCACACGACACTATGAAGAGAAAGCCGTCGGCCGCCTCCAGGATCAAGTGTTTGAGTTCCTGCATTCACAGACAGACAGACACGCTCTTAACTCCAGAGCCGAGCAGGGAAAGCCCTCTAAACCCACCCTGGTGCCTATCTCCCCCCGACACACCAATTTAATTCCCCCCCACGGCTGCAGTATCTCCCACAAAGCAGCATCAAGCCAAGACCTGGTCAGTGAGAAAGGAGGGTTTGTAGGTGCCGTCAGTGGAGGTATTGCCTGTGCCACGCAGGGACTTCATGTGAGAGACAGCCATGCGCAAGATGGTGAGCTTGTCTGGCTTGCGGGCCAGGGCACTGCAGGTGGGCACCATATCTGACAGCTCTGTGATGTAGGCAGTCATCTTGTTCCTCCGCCTACGTTCAATCTCGCTGTGATTTTCCCTGCAAAAGGCCAGGGAGGAGAGGAGGAAGATGAAGTTACCAACGGGCCAGAAGCCTCAGCCATTTCCCCATGTCCACACTTCCACAAGGCCCGAGTGCAAAACACAGAGATGCATCAGGGTCATCAGGAGTTAGAAGGACTGCAAGCGCCTCACATGCTGGGCGTGCACAAAGGAACGCAGGAACAAGTGCAAGGAGGACAGTCTACAGTTGGACCTTCTTTGCTGCGGACAAGAACCTTGCTTTAAATCACATCGGTTCCCTGGTATCTGGTGAAGGAAACGAGCTAGGCTAAGCCATTTTAGCAGAGAAAGAAGCTTCCCCATCAATTCCTGAACGCTGCAGCAAGCCGAAGGATTTCTTCCTTTACTAGGGCCTCTGCTCTGAAGGTGGGCTTCACCTCGCTTTACTGAGGAAATTTGCTTTTAAAGAGCACTGGTGCAGATGGACTGCAAAGACTCATCCCACCCACTGTTTGACCAAGGATGAATCAATCCCCACCACCGGCACCTCGCAGACACCCATGCGTCTCCAATAACCATACAAGGTGGCCAGGGCTGCAGCTAAGACTTGGGCACCTAAATTACAACAGATGAGTCTCACCTTGCAGTGCTTTTATGAAGATACTTCTAAGTTACATCGACAGCCTTTTACAGTATCATGGCAGGAGGGAAAGCTTTAAGGCAGATATACACCCGATTTCTGTACAGAACAAGGCCTGCGTGGGCAAACCACCTACCAGGCACACACCTGGGTGGTGCGCACAGACTTCTAAAGAGGCACCACGACAAATGCTGCCCACTTGCAGTCCTTAAAGAGGTTCTCCACAGGCCTTTTGCAAGTCTGCTCACAGGGCGCAGTCCCCGTAAGCCCCCAGAGATGAGATCATAACTTGTTTAGACTTGGTTCTTTTTCTCCGGCATATGTAGTTTAACTGGGTTGTTAAGGTGGGTTTTTCAAAACAGAACTTAAATGCTTGGTTTCCTATAGAGAAGGATGGATCAGATGCAAGGAAGCACATGGTGGGAAATGAAATGAGATGAAAGTGTTGGAAGGAGCACAGACAGGCAAGTGAATTAAAGAGGATAAATACAAAAATGGAGCCGTCATCACTACCAGGTGTGTGCAATCATTCAACACCCTTGCTCCTCGCTGCAAGAAACTGATACTCAAAAAAAGAAGTGCTTCAATTATCACACTCACCTTTAATTTCGTTTCTCCAAACTCACATGCTCAAGTGTGAAAATGAAGCCACCTTCACTACAAAAGCTACTGGGAAGCCACCAGATATTTTACTTGCACCACTGCCAAATATTCTTTACTACAGGCTCTTGCACGACAGCAACAACTGACTACTGGGGAGGGAGGAAAGGGTCACTACCTTCACTGAAGGAGAAATCCCCGAAAAGCACGGCTGTTTGCTGTATTCACAGGCCCCACCTCTAGGGTCTCCTTATCTCCTCAAATATTTAAGCTATGCAACATCACAGTTGGGAAAGGCTGTGTCTGGGGTTTTTTTTTGTTTTAAAACCAGCCAGCAGGCCATAAACCAACCAGGACTGTGGCAGTCTCAGCACCCAAGACAGTCTTTTCAGTCCTGTGCATTAAGAACAAGTCTAGGGCAGAAGAGTCCTAAGGAGTTACAGAGTTAAGTCTGTGAGGCGGCAAGCCACAAAACAAGCCATTCTTCACGAATTACCAAGCCTCAGCTCTGCAGCAGTAACGAGCTGTGGGTGGCAAGCAACAGAAGCCTTGACAAGGATTTAAGCAATTTTTATTTTGCAGCTGAAAATAGCGAAGGGTACATTTCGAGTTGGTGTTTTTCTGCTGGAGAAATGCGGTCCTGACAACATACCACCTCAGCCAGCTGCCGCTGTGCGCACACATTCTCAGGGTACATTTCTGTATTCTGTATGATGTATTATCATCATTCAAGATGACTGCTTCAGCCATTTCAGCCACAGTCCCTCATTAATTACAAATAGGAACTTGGGGGCAAAAAAAATAATCCTGTTTTCAGTAAGCCTGAACTGCCATAATGCGCAGGACACGACCTTTTCTGGAAGTTTTTAAGGGGTAGAAAAAGCCTGACCTAGCACGCTTTTTATTATCTGCTTTGATAGTACAACAGCATTTCTGTGACAAAACCTTACCAAGGTGAGAACAGGCCATTGGGCACCTTGATCCAGCCCAGGAGAAACTGCATTTAGCACAGGTTAGCAAAGCTACAGTACTCAGTGAAAGCAATGGCCCGACCACGCTCTACCCTGCGGTCTTTGGCAAACAAATCCTTTTGTGTATTCCCCAAAGTCATTCTCACAAGGGGACTAAACGCCTTTCCCCTCCTAGTTCCAATCACACAGTGATTTCCAGAAGTCTGTTCAGTTTCAAGTCCTCTACTGCAGCAGATGAGGGAAGGAGGGGGGAAAAAAAGAGAAGGGATGCCTAGAGAAACATTAAGGAAAGGAAATACTCTGCTTGTCCATGCTTGAAATCTCCATTCTCCTACCTGGCAAGTCTCTCCTTATCCGCTGAACTCTGTTCATCATCAGACCTAAAAATAAAATCAGCGATCTAAGCTAAAATGGAAAAAGTTTAAAGAAATGAAAAATGGGAAGATGTACTAGGAAACCCAGCCTACAGACACGTCTGTTTTGCAGAGGAGCAACTCCATAAAACAAAGCAGTCATTAGTTTGCAACATTACACATTAAACGGGTGCCTGCTATCTATGTTGTTCAGAAGTTTTAGGACGCTTCCCAAGACTGTAAAACAGGCAAGGGGTAGCTCTGTTTTACCTATAACCAAGGTGCAGATTACTCTGCGCAAGATTAGAAGGTTAATGGCAGAACTAGGAATTAGGGTCCCAGTCACATTAAACTACTCTTTCTTTAAAGAAAAAAAAAATCAATAGCCTCTTTGATAGTATTAACAAATCAGAAAAGCAGATTAAAGCCCCCAAATTGACAAACAGCGTAAGATTCACAACTAACACCACACATTTTCATAAGGCTGCTACATAAACACCATTCAGGACAACACAGTCGAGATGGCTACACGACAAATAGCAGAGATGTTATGCGCATCATCTACAAAAAGGCACACAGACGTCCCCACCAACCTGCATGCACTTTCAGTTTTCAGGGGAGAGGAGTCTACAAACCTTGTTTTACAGAGGCTGATGATAAGCTTCCCTCCTTGAGGTTTGGCTACCTTGGAAAACAAACAATCCCCCAAAAGCTAACGCCAGGAAAGGAGAGGGTACCACATGCACCCAGTAAGGCAGGTATGCAATCTCCCAAAGGCTGAGCATCTAAAACACAGGCTGTGGATTTAGTGAGTACAGGAGGAACAGTCCTGGAAAACTCATCTGTGAGCTACGGGCAGGCCAAGGGGCACAGATGCAGAGGGGAGCTGCGCCACACTTCTCGTACAGCTGCTTTCAGGGCGTCAGCACGCTAACCCCGAGGACTTCGTCACTGCTTTTCACCTCCTGCCGCTGCCCTTGTTGCCCGAGCTGGCAACTGCACGCGGTAGTCTCTGCGTTAAAGCGCAGAGGTACTGCTGATGCCCCGCCAGAGGCAGAGGCCCCGGGCCTCAGCAGTTCAGAAGGGACATTCAGTTGTTTTATTTCTTTGTTTATTCCTTCCTCACCTCCCACGCGTGTATTAACCAGGGTGACCAAAGGCCACACCACAACAGGGGTCACAGGGAGCCAAGACCCTTCTCCAGCTATGGCACTGCACAGTTAGGTAGTAGAGTTTGTAACTTTAAGGGCCAGGAAACTGTTCAGCACTGCGATGTTTGCCTCCGGCATGTGCTTTTTTGACATCTTGCATTATCTTAGCACTTATATGTATTATTAAGGTCTGCTATACCTTAAGTTCCCAGAGCTTATGACTTGCACTAGGGAACAAAGTTATTTGATGAGGGCTGGCAAATACATTTCTAATTTGCTTGACTTTAGAACAAGTCAAACCACTTAAAAAGCTGGAGAATCCCAGCTTAGAAGTCCCTGCTAGCCCTTTGGCAGGTAACAGCACGACTGTGACCTGAAATTTTGGCTTTGCAATTTTTTTGCCTCTCTGCATTGAAACTCTGATAGAGGTTTATACCTCTGGCTGAAACATTACAGAACAGACATTTGCAAAGCATTTCTAGACCACTAATTTCAGTGCACAACCTCAGTGAAATCACAGGAAAGGCTCCTGCACCCAACATCATCCCTGGCTCCCCCTGCGATGCGATCTGCCCTGTTGACCCTCAAGTTCCTTGACACAACATGCTGGGCAGCCCTTTCCCCAATGTCCTCAATCACTTGAATTTTAACTCCAATTTCTGGAATTCCCGAAGTCAGACCTCTCCTTAATACAAGCCACAAAGCACAGTGTCTTGGCCATTATTCTGTATTTGCTCATTCTATCTCTTAGCAAGACACAGCATGATGTGCCTTCACACTGAGGGGACACCCTGGAATTTACAGCACTCAGGACATACACAAAAGAACCTCACTTTGGCAAAAGCAGTACACATCAACACAAAATAAACCCATGAAATATTTAAATGAGTTCCATGGGCTTCAGAAAGCTGTAAAAATACAATGAGGTCCGTCCTTTGAGTACTAGATGGTACAGAGCTACTTTCAGACATCAACAGTCAGAGCCAAAATATTGCCTATAATGTTACTGTACACTCCGATCTCTAGGAAATCCCCCATTTATAGAGAAAGCTCCTGCCTAACTTCCCCCCAAAACACATGAGCCACAACATTTGCCAGGAAGCTCCGTTCAAGTAAAACTTGAACTAAGCATGAAACTTGTGTCTCTGCAAGTTTCTCGAGCGGGAGAAAAGAATGAGAGTCCAAGGCAACAGCTGAAAGAAATGTTGAAAAGGGAAGAAGGTAATTTCATCACACTCATAACAAACTGGTCCAAAAAACATCAAGGAAAATGTCTGGATCCTTTGGTGCACCTTCCTTCAAAGAGATAAAATCTAACCGCTAGTTAGGAGGGTGCTACAGGATCTCTCTTAAATTAAGGTGGTTTGGCACCAAAAGTTTCCAAAACTGCATCACAGCAGATTCTTACCTGGCAAATCTCTCTTTATCATTTGGCATCGGGTCATCATCACATCTAGGAGAAGGGGGAGAGGAAGAAAAGTTCTTAAATTGTTTACAGTTACTTCTTTCCCAGAGACACTAAGAGAAGAACAAGGCTTAATAAATCACACAAAAAAGGCCTGATGTTAAAAAGGCAAACTGTGCTGTGCGTAGGCAATCCAGAACCATACTCTTCATTTATCTAGTTAAGAGACTACAATTTAATTATTTTTATCGCCTTGATGATGTTTTCCACCTCACATTCATATCAAGGACAGTGACTACACACAGTCACACACAGAGAAATAGTTCAGTTGCACTTTGAAAATACAGTTAGCCCAAATCAAGACCCTCATCAAAAGGATCACAGTAGGCAAATCCTACGTTCATCAGGGCCATTACCACCTCGAAGCCATTCCGCAGTCATCTTTAAAAGACTGCAACATGTGGACTTCCAGTACCATTAAGAGTTGTCCAATCCTAAACCATGTAGTGAAACTACAGATAAATGACATGAGATCTTCCAACTCTTCTGCATTCCATATGGATCACGAGAGGAGATACTCGCAGCCTCGCCAACTCCTCGGGAGTAAGGATGTCTCTGTAATTGAAGCATCCTTACAACAGATGAGAATTAAGTAATACGCGTCTGAGGCACTAACAAAGGCTCAGTATCTCACTGTTGTGCCGATAATCTATCTGGCAGAAGATTTTTCCCTAAAATCAACAGCGGCTTGGCCAGCAGCAGGGCTCCTATAGCGCTGCGCTGGAACAACCAGCGGATTGCTGGAAGCATTCATGGAAACTATTTAACCTTTCAAGATGCTGGTATCGAACACAGCAACATCATCATGGAGTTCTGCAACACCGCCTCAACCCAGGCTTGCAAGGCTCACTTCTTCAGCTTGACCTGATCTCGCTACGGGGCCTTCCAGGGAGACTTGAGATGGAGACTGCATCCAAAGGAGTAACAGGATCCCCTCTCAGCCACAGACCCTTCTCCGGACTCACAGACCCCATGTGCACAGCAGCTTTGCTTTGGCATCAGCTGCAAAGATGGAGGAATACTGCTGACTAGGAGAAAGGGAAGAGTTTAAGGAAGCGGAGCACTGCCTCCTTCAGACTCCCTCCCGCTTCCCTCCGCACAGCTGGAGAGGAAAAGCCACATGAGCAGCAAGCTCCTGCTCTGGAGAGAATGAACAGACACACAACAGAAACTTCTGGGTACAACGTTCTCCCTCACCTGAGGAACTTACTGTTCCCTTCTCCATCATCATCAAAATCAAGCCTGAAAAACAGAAGCAAGAAGATCATTATTAACCAAGCAGTTTCTCCTTTACAGGTCACTTTTCCATCTGTCCCTACAGGGATGTAGATGATTCTTGAAAGGAAGATTTAGGGCTAACGTGAAACAACCCATGAAGTTTAGCAGGGGGCTTTCCTTTACATGTCTATCAGAAACAGAGCAAGGAAACAGTTCAAAAGAGAGAAAGCCCACTTGGAGCACCCACTGCATCACAGCCTCCTGTTCCAAAAGCTCTGGATCTCATAGCAGCGATCTGAAGCCCAGCAGGCTGCCACAACTGCTCCTCACTGCTCAAGGGACCGATCAACAGGGCTACAAATGGAGCACTCCCAACTCAAAAACTTCGGCTGGTTGCATTTAAAAAAAAAAAAAAGATGAGAACAAAACACTTAAAGAGTTAAAGTTCAGTCTGGTGACCCAGACTAGTTAGCACCCTTAGTTCAACAGCAGACAATGTCACTGTGTTTGCTCTAACAGGGTCAAAAAAACCCCATTTCTAACAAGTCTATGTGGGAAGACAGAGGAAAGGCTTTTCACTGCCCTTCCTTTCAGGGTGGAAAACTGGTGTGTAGATGCAGCACGGCAGCGTACATGTTTGTAAATGAAGTGCGAGGAACGAGTAGCAGACAGCACGGGAGGAGCTGTAGGGGAGTGGGAACAGCAGCAAATGGAGGCAAAGGAAAGAGTCTGAGTGACTGGGGGGGCAGGGAGAGATTTTAATTATCTTGAAAATTATGAGGAAATGTCTTGTGACAGGAATTTAAGAGCAGACACTCAATATCCTTTTAATTTGCAAAGACATTTTTAGCAAACAAAAACCCTACCACAAGCACATTGCTGCTTCCCCCCTCCTCTCTGAGGGCACAGTTGCAAAGGTTTGAGTAAGGCCCCAACATTCACGTTCTCTGTTTCTCTACCTCTTGCAGAAACTGGCTTGTCTCGCTGTTTCAGTGACTCCTGTTTCACTCTCAGTCCTTGGTGAGCAACCTCTTCACCTGTGAGGTGCAACTCAACTTTTTAATCCCCTCTTTTTGCATGTAATACAGAACCTGGCTTTAACGCAGACAACTGGCAGAAAGCATAGCACTACAAAGTAAAAGGACTGGATACAGCACACCTGAAGGAACTTTTTGCTTAGACGTAGTCACGTCTCCTCATTGCAAGGCTGACCACTCTTTCAAGAGAGCAATGCTTCCTCAAAAATACACTTTACACACACACCTCTCCCCCAAAAAAAGCCAACACTCACCCAGAACGCCTCTTGTTGGCTCTCTGAGCGATGGCTCCTCCAGCTTGTGCACCCGGTCCGGGGTTCCCAGAGCTGATGGCTGCACCCAGCGTGGAAACATCTGATGCCATTTCTACGCAGGAGAGTGGAAAAAGAAAATAAACTAGTATTACGTCAAATCCCCCTCTAGTTCAGCGGGTGGAGTATTCTCCACATATAGCTCCCATTAAAAGCGACTGCATTTCAGCATCTGATGTGGATAGACTTTGTGCAATGTGTGTTTCGAGTCCTTTCATCTACTGCCTCTCCAGAGCCTGCACTAAGGGTCCATTTCAAGCTTTGAGCACATGCTGTTTTCATAAGCTCAAAGCTTAGATCACTAAACTAAAAGATGTGGTCTCCTTTTTAGACAGAGGAGGAGCCTGACGTGATTGTGGGTGGGGGCCGAACCCACTCTCATATGCTAGCTGCACGAGTATGCAGAAGGGGAGGAGAAGAGTTGCGAGTTTGCCTAACAAACTCTCTTCCAGAGATGGCGTTAATGTTACTTCCCAATCTAAAAGACAAAGAATTAACCAAAACGCTTTTAAGGCACCCTGAAAGCCATGATCTTTCAGGCAGGCGTTTCTATTCTTCAGCAGTACTGGCCTGTGGGCACCACAGGCATGATTACCAGTCTCTGCCGATGCTCCTCTGCAACTGGCCACACACCCAGAGCAGAGGGACACCAGTTCTTCCCCAAAATGACACTACCTCCAACAAGCAAAATGGCAGCCTTGTTTGGAGCTAAAAAACTTGTGTTTTATAAGCAAAGAAGTCGCATAAGCAGTAGGAAACCTAATCAATGCTTTCCAAAAGACAAAACAGGCAGGTAGCACTCTCAAGAAGTGTGGAATTGCTGGCCTTCAGAGATCATGCCACCCAGTACTGCTTCTACGAGATGTTCCACGTAGATATAACATTTGAGAAAATAAAAAGTCTACTTCGAGATGTGAAAACAAGCCCGTTCTGGTGTATGGGGAAGAAAGAAGGGTCTAAGTGGAGAACTCACGAGGCGGATGGCAGGCCCGAGCCTGTTATGCATTATGGGTTTTGTTTTCCACAATGAAAGCAAAGAGCCGCGGCTCTCCACGCCACCACACCCGCACTGAACCACTTCCCCGAGCCCCGAACCCTTGCCCGTGTTCGGGCGGTGTGAATGCCCCCTTCTCCTCCCCACGCACGACACCAGCACCTCCCGGCCCTTACCGACACGAGCAGGGATTTCTCATTCCTTACAAGCTGAGAGGCTACGTTTGGAAGCTGTGTGTGATAGCAGACACTGAGCCTTACTCCTCCGATTCTCAAGCAGGGCTTTTTCCTAATCCCAGTTGTTCGGGAGGACACGTAACAGGCTCTTGTAGTTGTTCAAAGCTCGCTTGGCATGGCTTAAACTGAAACCATGTCGTAGCATTGCCACGAGAGCTGCGTTCCACGTTCTTCTACATTAACATAGCCTGATCTGCACCAGAACCAGAGTTTTTAAACAAGTTATAAGGCATTTGTTCATGTTTCTGAAATAAGTCAGCTCTGTATCGTTTTAACGGTTGTGGGGGTTTAAGTTTGCTGCTAATCAACTGCTAGACTGGAACAAAAATAGTCGCTCCAGCCAGAGAATCTCCATAGCAGTCTTTGCAAACCAAGCTGTGCAGAGTGCTTTGAAGGTAGAAAACCCGCTTCTCCTTTATTAGAGTGGAGGGGACCAAAAAAAAACCCCCAACACACACAAAAAAAGCCTACTGCTGGGGTTCCCAAACCACAGCAAAGCAGTACACCAACACAGACAGATGCTTATGCAGGAAATGCTGCCAGAACTGGTGGGACAAAGCAAAGAATCGAAGTTAGGTTTAACAAATATGGCAACAAATCGGGGCTTAAGCTGCGAGGCTGTCAAATCTTAGCTTAGCCAAGACCACGAGGATATTGCTCAACAAGTAAAAGAGAGCTACACTATAGCAAGCTTCTGTGCAACAGTGCCCATTTTTACTTCTCACCTCGCCAAATATAAACCACAACCTTTTGTATTCCCCACACGAAAGCAAAAAAAACCCTATTTT
Source organism: Phaethon lepturus (assembly GCF_000687285.1). Lineage (NCBI taxonomy): Eukaryota > Metazoa > Chordata > Aves > Phaethontiformes > Phaethontidae > Phaethon > Phaethon lepturus. The sequence goes on from NW_010546936.1 coordinate 22,719, forward strand.
CAACATCACAGATACATCTGGGTTTAACAAGTATTTTTACAGGTCCTGAAGTCAGATTTCAATCCAACAGCAGTTTAGTTTAAGGAATACTTCCAGAGTTGGACAGCAGTTTGCTTGCAGCTAAAAGCGGAGCTGTGCAGCAGCCCAAGCACCTCTGCGCTGTGCCTGGACCACAGCAGCTGGCTTGCAGCAACAGCTCTAGCTCTCAGAAAACACGATCCAAAACTTCTGGTATTTCCTCAAAAAAAAAAAAGAAAATAATCTTTTACCACAGTAATATTGCTAGCCTGTATTACTGCCTGATTTGTTTTCCTCCAAGCAGCTGGCATTGCTGAAGAAGTTTCTTCCTTGCCAGTCCATAGTATTTCCCAGGGGTGACTAAAATATGGAATATGCATCCAGCCTAATGCTTGGCAGTTGAAGGGGTCAAGTACAACAACCTCAAACAACAGCATAAGCAAGCACTCCCAATTTCAACACTAACTACAGCAACAAAAGGCAAGGGCTCCTCTGAAGTTTCAAAAAAAGTCTGAGAACAAAGAATCAGGTATGGAAACAGATTTTTAAAAAACAGAAGACTATCTGAGATTACTGCATGTGAATACGTAAGGTCTCTGCCAGGAAATCGATCCCTATGTGATAAAGTCAAGTCAGCTGATGTGATGCACTTAAAATAAGCGGAGGTTGGCCTTCCTCACGCTCCATCCCACGCTGGGACCACAGACCTTCCCCAACTCCCCTCCGCTCGATTTCGGATCGCTTGGACACCTCTGCGGTGCTTCCATTATTTCTTAGCGAAGTCCCAAGGTGCAGAGAGGGCTGATATCAGAGGTCTTTTTTTAGCGGAACATGGAGCCGAGTGCAAGTAAACCAAGTCAGAAGGTTTATTCCCATTCTCAAGGAATCTGTGGCTTTTCAACATACATGTTTAAACACCATGGTCTGAACAGAAATAAAGTTTCTGGAGCACAGCAGATAATCATTTTATTAAGGAGAGAGGAATTTCCGCCTTCAGGCAGGGGAAGGAAGTGACACTGTGCTGTTCCTCTGCAAATCAACTTTTAAATGCGGTTGAGGGGGAGGGAGGGCGTCTTTGTTTGTTTTTAAAGACCTCATCTGAGCCTCGGCTATTTCTAAGCAGCCTGCTGCGTGGCCTAGCATCTCACAGCAGCGTCGCACGAAGAAACCACCTCGTGCTTCAGCTTCCTACTCGGAAACATTTGCCCTCGTGGCACCATGTGCCCTTTCACAAGCGGAAGAAAATAAAGTACCTTGAGATTTGGTAAGGTAAATTGGTAATATTTTATTCTGCATACTGAGGGAGAGCATCAAAATGGTTATGTACTCATTCACACGACCCACCGGCCTCTCTACAGCATCCTCACCCCAACGATAGGGAGAGCGTGGGGCAGGCGGATGGGGTGGGAAGAGGTCTAACTTTTTCACCTGTCAGCATTTCTAGGACACTCACACAAAGGCAAAGCTTCCTTTCAAAACCCCCATTTTTCCCCCAATCCAAAGACGGGTCATAGAGTAATATTACACTGAGGTCAGTGTGGAATTGATGGAGACCAGCCTACCCACGCACGCTCTGAAAGCTTCGCACAGGACGACCGGGCGGTGGCAAGGGTGTCTCAAGTGCACACGTACTCAGTAAATCCACTGGCCCAGATGCCCACCGTGAGAAAAGCAGTCACTTCACAGAAATCCCCCCCAAGCTGCACTTGAAAGCCACCGGCTCCAAGAGTAAAAGGCAAGACGCGAGTAGTCAGAGGCAACCCGAGCCAAAGACCCGGCTAATGGAGTCAACCGATTCTAAGAAAACCTGGTACGTTATAACCTATGAAACACCAGTTCCACAACTTGAAACTACGGGCACCGGGAAAGCTGCTGATCAGTTGGGCAAAGCAGTGACTAGCAGTTCCCAGATACTGGGATGCTTAGTTCTGACACAACATATTGATATCCAAAGCGGCGAGAACAACATTTTTCAACTACTCCAAAATAACAAAAGAGGCAATAAACATACTCCTTTGAAACAAGCAATGTTAAGAGCAACAGGATAAACGTTCGCTTTCGTTTTGAAAGTGGTGTCTTCAAAAATCAGATGTGCCACCAAAAGTCCCAGTCCATCTTTCTCACAGGCAGGGTGGGTTTTGAAGAGTCATTGCTGCAACAAGCAATATCCTTGTTAGGTCTCTGCTCCAGCCCCTTCCAGAATCAATACCTGCTTGCCTTTACCATGTGTTAAATCTAATTAAGGCCAGAAGAGATAAGCAGAGGCAGCGCAGAGAAATTACAGATCCTCGTTTGTAACCGAGTATAAATCTGCAAGCACAACCACAATTCAGCCAGCAGTTCGACCCAGAATAGAAAGAATAGGCTGGAAGATCGCTGAGGGAATCACATCTTGAGAGCCAGACTTCCAGCCCAGCTCTCCTGGGAAGGGCTCTGTCGCAACTACTGGCATCTCAACAGTGAAAAAGCTTTAGAAATAAAGTCACAGAAAATATTCAAAATCGTGATTTACGAGATGGGCCTGTTGTAGCTCTTAAGTGCGTTTTTATTGTACCAGTTAGCCTACTGCTGCCAGGCACCGCACAAAGCAGAGCAAATATGGCTGTTCTTGCTGCAGAGCTCTCACATACGGCTGTTCACCAGGCTCAGTATCAGCCAGCACATTTTAGCATAGCAAGATTTAGTTTAAACTTAAACATTAGCGAGCTCCCCAAAAGCCAAGGAGGTTTAGAACTGTTTTGTGAGCAGGTAACAGCTGCTGAGATAAACTAGCGTACTTTAACAAATACTTGCATTTACCTCACAACTCTAAGACTTTGGTCTGAGCAGCACATGTGGCTTTGTATTTACAAAGTGCCTCAATTTCTGTGTCTCAGGTACCTTAAAGAGATTTATTTTTTAAGGAGGTGGGGTTTTTTTTTTTAGGTTGTTTCAGCTTCCCCCGCAATGCCAGCTCAGCGCTTTCATCCCCATGGGAACCTTCGCCAAGAAGCGTTACAGAAATTAACCAAAGAAACATAGGAAAGAATGCATCTTCCATTTTCAAGTGTTTGAAATCATGCATTCATAAAGGCGAATGTTTCAAGTGAGGCTATCAATCATATATTCATCCAGACAGCACTAAAAGTGTCCTAATAATCCAAGTTAATATTAAAACCTGTAAAGTAATGCAAGTAAGGCAAGACATTTTTCTTTTTTTAATTCCACCTCATACTTTCTCCTGGTTAGTGGATGCTATTTGCTTTTCACTCCTAACCAGGAGATTTTAACAACATAAAACTTGCTTAAATTGGCACAACTGAAAGCTTTCAACCCAGCACTCTTCACAATTTAAGCCTTTTTCAGTTAAACAAGACCAGTAAACTGTGCAGTGGCTCATGTCACCCTCAGAAAGGTGTGGAAGCAGAAAGGTTTTGCAGATTTATTTTTCAGTAAGTTTATCTGAAAACGGAGAATTGCTTTATCCACCTCTCCCAGGGGTTTCTGAGGTGACCTGCTTTACCCCCATAGCATTTTGAGGAAGGACAGAAGGCCCAGGATGGCACAACACTGAACGCAAGCTGTGGTTTAAACAGGTAAAATAAGTTCCAACTCATTTTTGTGGCCAGTTTGCCCTGCATAAGCTGTGAGGAGATTCAGCATATTTGGGGGCATTATCCAGTGTTCACCAGAGCCCTGCAGTCCGTTTTTCAACATCAAAAGAGGACCAGGCTTCTAAATAAGAGTTTTCACAAATAATGTATTTTACTAAAAATCTCTATTTATATAATGCTTATGCAGACTGTAAGTATTGTTCCCCCCTCAATTTAAGAGGGCCAAGCTAATATTGTCAGTCAGTCTGCCCGTAGTTATAAATATTAAACACAGATGTTGAAAGTTCTTTCTCTTTTCCTTGCGAATTTGTTTAAAACTTTCCTATTATACAAAATATCATGCAACGCCAAAGACTACGCTTACATAAACACTTTGCAGTACCCTAACAGTTAAAGCCATGAGTATCTTCCTTTCTCATTCACTGGATTCTTACAGAGCTGGCTCATAACATACATTTTCTGTTCTTACTCTCAGCAACAGCTTTTTTTTTTGCTTCACATTTAGCTATGCATCTTTTGTCCACCAAACTGCAAAACCTTGATCTAGCACCGTGCTGGCAGGAGAATAAGTGAACTTCCTGACCAAGCCCACACCACCACCAATACACATGACTAAGATTTTGCTACTTGGAATAATCTCACAGTTTCATGGGATATTGCTGCCAAAAGCGTGTATTGCTGCAGGACGGAATCACAACTGTGACAGTTTCCATTTCAGATATCTTTTTGCTAAGCTAAATCAGGAATTCTTGGGGTTTTTTCTAACACACCACCTCTGATTGCTGAAGAATTTCAGACCGTTACGTGAAACCACAACCATGTATTTCCAGACACCAGTTCTGCACCCTTGCCTCAGAATCACCACAGACAAAGGACCCAACACGTTTTCTCAATATTTAAAGCCACAAAAGCTTCCTATATCGTTAGAATGAAAAAAAAAAAAATCATTCTTTAGAAGTTACGTTGAACCGTCCTCGATAAACCTGAACATGTCACACGACCCAAGGCCTCGCCAGCATCAAGCCACAAGCAAGAACAGTCAGAAACCACAAGCCAAAAAAAAACCCCAAACCCCAAAAAACACAGAAGCTCAAATTCTGATCTCAGTCACCACATTGTAAATGCATTGCAACTTCACAGATGCTGGGTTATTCCAGATACATACTAATTTCAGAGCAATTTAGCCAGAAATCTGATAAAATCCAAAATATCTGATTTTATTTAGCAAGTATCAGATGTCACCAACTTCCAGCTTCCTCCAAACACAGAGTCACCCCTTGGCTATCAACCTGAAGGAGAAAAAGTTGCAAGAATATTCTGCTTTCTGCTGACAGGCACTCACACCCTTGGTTATGCACCAGCTATTCAGCTCAGCAGTTTAAAAAGAGGTGGAGAGGAGATTTGTAAAAATCTTTTTCAAAACAACACATCAGATTTTTGTCTGTTGCTAATTAAGAAAACGTCAATGAAACATACAGCAAAGAAAGGGTCTAAAACCAACATAAACCACTAAGGACAATAAACACAGGCGAGACGCACTAGTGCTCGCTCCCTCCCAGGAGGGCGATGATGGAAACCAGACCCCAGCACCAGGTACACCAGACCAGGCGTGTGCAGGGCCCACGCCAACTGTTCAAGCTCAGGGAGCAGAGACGAGCACGGATATCTTCCTCCCCAACCTAAGAAGCATATACACCATTTTTTTCCTCCATCTCCAGCTTACCTTCTTTCCAAACCAGCCCACCACTCAATGAAGTGCCTCTTTTAAAAGTTCCTGCCATCTGACAACCACACTGGATCTCCAAACCCTCCCAGAGCACCCTAAGCTGGGTCCCTCAGCACGCTTTCCCCACGCTGACTCCCTCATTTCTTCTCACGGGTGCCCCCCACCCCATCCCACCCTCCCAGCACCCATAGGCCCCTCCTGACCCAGCCCCCAGCCCTCTCAGCTCAGCCCCAAGCCCTCCAAGCTCCAGAGAACACCCCTTGGCTCCCCCAAGGCT
>NW_010546937.1:0-17046 GCF_000687285.1 Phaethon lepturus
TGTGCCGGCGCTGGCAGCCGCGTCTGCCCACCTCCCCTGGGCCTGTCCACCAGCAACGCCCCAGCCCACCGCCGCCGTTCTCCTCCCTTGGCACTGGGGTGAGCAACGCTGCTAGGCGCTGGAGTTAAAAAAAAGACAAATTTGAGCTACAAGCAAGAAATACATTACTAAAAAAGGTATTTTAGTGATGGTTCCCCAACAGGAGCCCTGGAGCCAACCGAAAAAAGCGTGGGAGCAGGCGGCTTCCACCGCGATCTTTGGTGTCCTTGGTTTCTGGATGTCCTCCTTTCTGCACCCGAGATGGAGGATGTTTATGTTGCCTCCTGTCAAGTGCCTCCGGTCTCACCTACAGACACCGTGACAGCCCCAGGGCAGCCTGACAGCTTCTCCCTCCCCTTAATCCCAGCAGCCTGGAGGGCCAAGGACCAGCTCTGCTCAGCACCTCCAGCTGTGAGAAGGGGCCCGTTTACTCACCATGGGCGCTGCCAGAAGAGCCCGAGATGTTTTCTCCCTTTCTTTGAAGGGTGTCCCACCAGTCCCTAACAGATCTCCAAGCAAACGGAGCGTGAATTTTCCCACAGGTTTGTAACTGGGCTGCATTCAGGGAGACATTTGCAGGCCTGATAAAAGGTGATTCTCTGATATCAAGACAATTCCACCACCAAACTTTAAGGCACGAAAGCAGAGAGGAATTATAAATTCTCAGTAAACAGTTGCAGGAATTTAACAGGTTTCGCTTCATCTCATCTCTAAAAAAAAAAAAAAAGCAAAACACTATTGTTTTATGGGTTGCCTTTCAGGCAACTTCTCCGAAATATTTCCACCAGCGAAGAAGAACACCTAGTGAGTTCAAGCTTTTGCCATGGTTCAATACCTGACACTCACTGCCTGCTGGATCAGGCTTTTGCTGCACAAATCTGCTGTTTTAAATAGCTGAGAACAGGGACTTTGGAAAGGAAGGATCGGCAGATTTGGCTGCAGGTGGCTCCACCAAAGCTCACAACCGCGTACGTGATGGACCTCACATTTACAAATCAGTGATTTTCTGCTGTGGCAATGTGGCCTAAAAAATTTTGCCCTAGGAGTGAAAATGAGTCATTTTTATATCTCTCACTAAATTATTGCTCTCTTTGCTGAGAGTACCAATCCAAGTGCCAATTACTGATAATTACAAGTGGTTTTAGGGTTAATTCTTTTCTTCTTTTTAAATACTACGCCTGCTCGTACAGAACCTTCCTTCTGTCTGTCCTGCTACGCAGTGTGCCCAGAGACAGCTCTGGGGCTTTTCTAGGTCTCTTGAGTGGTTACAGCCAAGATCCTGCTGCTGGAGCACATTCATTCTCTTTTTGAATTCTGTAACAACACACGCTGCTAAAAAAAAAATAAAATATTTGATCCCATAGCTGCGCTGTACACAGTATTAGCAATATCCTACTATCTAGCGTAAATTTAAGGAATGCTTAATAACATATTATTAATGTGCACATAATTTATTGCACTAAATTATTCTTAATATTATTACCCAGGTAATTAGAAGTGCAGGATGAAATCCTCCCTTGTTCTGTTCCTCAGCCTTTCCCCCAAGACAGCACTAACTATGCCTGTCTGTTGATTTGCAATGGATGTTCCATGTCATAAACACGTACCTGAAAGAAAATCTGAACATCACTGATGCCCTTCTGCCCCCGGGATGGACCGGCAGCAAGAGGTAAGTGGGCCACCGAAACAACACAAGCAGAAAATGTTACTAAAAGATCCAGGATAAAACTTCAGCCTACCACATCCCTAACATCCATCCAGCGAAAACGGGGCCTTCCAGGGTTACATTAGCATCTTACCCAGCTGCCAAAGGGCTGAAAGCACACTGATGTTATGTTTGAAAGATTTAGCAAGATAGCCCACCTCTCCTCCCGGTTTGTGTTGGCTGGCCCCATGCAAGACATTCAACAGTGTGGGCGAGAGTCTCGTGAGGAGCCAGCCAACACAAACCAGGAGAGAAGGTGCACTGTCACCTTTTGCCATGGTCTCCAGGCACTACAAGAGGCTACGCAAAGAGGGGAGAGGTTAAAAGAACCGGCAATTTCGCCTTTTATTGCTGCACCAAAAGGCAGGCTTGTTTTCTTCCTAATGCTGGTTCATACAAACATGGTAGAGGACAGACAGACAGACAGACGCCTTCTACGTGAAAAGGCAAAACCTTTTCTTGTGAAATCCTGGTGCTTTGCTGTTTATTGGCAACCAAAAGCACGAGCCCAGCCCCAGCCAAAGACAAGTTTCAAATAAACAAAGACTAAATATTGGAAGTCATCGGTGTCCGTGGTTCTCGCTTAGAACAAAAGGAAGGAAGTTGGATATAAACAGTCAGAGGAACAGCGGCGCACGGCAAGGCTCGGAAATGGAAAACCACTCTGTAAGAGCGATGCACAAGTACGCTGGTGTAAGCTCTCCCCAAAAGGAAGAGGAGACTTTGGTGGAACCTCACAGCCCCTTCGAGGGTCTTGCACCTCAAGAGCGATTTATTGATTTTAATGTTTGACCGTCTTAGTCCTGATGAAAAGCGTCTCTTTCTCTGGAGGTAACAACTCTGGGCTTTCCTGGGTTCACACATCTAACAGGAGCAAGTAGCCCATACCCCTTGATAACCTTCTGGGCACCTTGCAAAGGCCATCTGCTTGAGAGGCTTCCCAGAAAGCTACAGCTTCTCCCCGGCCGTGAGGAAGAGCTGGGAAGGAGCTCCTGCAGGTGTCAGCTGGCCAGACACCGGCTCGAGCAATCACCTCCACTCCGCTAGAGCCGGCCGTGTCATTGGCAAAGCCTTGGCATGGAAGACTTTTTCTTTTATTTTTTTTAAGTCTCAGTAAATAACTCTCATAAAACAGACAGTACAGCGGCAGTCCAACTAAAACATAGCTTCAGGTGCTCACATTTTACGGTTTGAGGTGGGGCTGGCAAGGGCTGCCCCTCCCCACCTGCTCTTTCGGTTAGGCAGCACCCAGAGAGATATAAAACGAAAAGCAGCTCCTGAACACACAAAATCCCTTCCCACAACAGCATCAAAGGAGGACAGATCTCTAAATCACAACAAGCAAATAGGAAAGAAAATCAACACCTCAGGGCATGGAGGTGGGAGAAGAGACTTCAGAAGGGAGGGTGAGAGCAGAACCAACTCTGCCAAGGATGACTTCATTACAGCAGCTCTCCTCCCTCCGCTGAGCAGCCCGGTGTGGCAAAGACACACACTTGAATGTGGAGTTTCAGCTAAGACAAACCTACTCAAGCTAGGAGACACCCATGCTTAAAAAGGTCGTAAGCAGAGAGAAGCCCCATGGTTTTCAAGGAGCCTGTAATTCTCAGACTAAGGAATAAAACTGGTCCCATTTTCATTACTCTCCTGAGTACCGTTAGTCTCCCCTTGGGAGAAGTATGAATGAATATCTACAGCTTTTAGGAGTCAGAAGTGCAGCCTGAGCAATCACTGTTGCAGCAGCAGCATAAAGAACCTTTTAGCCATGTAAGCTGTGAGTTTGCATCAGTGACGCTCGGACACAGCTTGCAGGGGCTATTTAAAACACAGGCACTTACACACTCAGTGGGTCCCTCCAGCCCTCAGCAGCCGTCACGCAGCCCTGGTATGATCACAGCCATATAGATTTCTAACAAACTAGTCAAAACTCCCATTTGAGGGCTTCAGGCCCTGGCTTCATGGGCCAGGAAAGGATCGTCTTCCCTTGGGACATTGCTCTTGCACTCCTGAAGCTCCCTCCACCTTCCTCTGGTGCACTGACTGACCACAGCCAAGTGCAAGCCACTAACCTGTACGATCACGTTCTCAGAGGTAGGAAAGCAGCTTTTCCTAGAACTGTAGTTTCCAACCTGTGTATTCGTCTATGACTTCCAATAGCAACGCGCAAGATAAGTAAGAGGGGCAAGCTCTTGTACTGGCTGCAAGTTTGTTATACAAGGGTTGGTGACGCCACTCCAGCTTTTCAGAAAGGGGAAGAAAAAAAACCACAACTACCAAATCACGCATGTTTCAAGCTGCTTTCTCCATGGTGGGTAGTGAACACTCAGGCATGAGAGCTCAGGAGTCAGCTGCCAGAGCGCAGCCCAGTTCAGCCAGGTCTCTTGCACACAAGCCTGTTACTGCAAGAGTTTGAAAACTGCTGCTCCAGGTGCCTCATGGCCATCCCTGCTCAGCACGCTTCAGCAGAGGTAGTTTGAGGAAGTTTTCTCCTTATCCCTCTATGTAGCATCATCAAGCCCTGCTGATCGGCATTTTCCCATTGCTCCAGAGTTGCTGGACGTTGTCGTTCCTTGCCTTCTGCAGCAGGGCAGCAGCTAGACGAACAGCGTCTTAGCTCTGGTCATCAAGTGTGCAAAGAAATCCAGAGGTTTGGAATGACCATGGATACTGCAGAGCAAGAAGGAAGAGGGCAGATGGAAGGGGAAAAGACGGGGTGCCAGGACATGCGATATGAAGGAGATACTTGCATTTAAACAATGTTCAGTAGCTTCTGCAGTTAAATGACTCATCCTCAAGAGCTCCAGCAGTGTGTCAGGTGCTTAACTGGTTAGGCCTGGTTACATTAATGCAGCTCGAGACTCTCCTGCTTTGTGCTTACCACTGGTTAGACAGGACGGAGGAAGGGGATGCACAGGACTGGCTGGTACCTCTGGCACTAGGCTGCATTTCTGTGTACTGGCACACATCTCAACGAGATATTTATTCTCACTTGGCTTCAGACTTGCTCACTGCACACATATTAAGGATACTCATTAATGTTAGTTATTCTAGAAGCCCAGACACACCTCCCACCGCTATTCACAGGAGCGGAGAATTGCAGTGATCCTTCCGGTACCCAAAGTTTGTCACCAATCTATAATCTGAGAGAAACTGCAGCAGCTGGTGCTCACCTTGCTGCAGTTCTACTGTTGCACCTTCACCCTCGTGTTGTTCAGTAGGACTTTAACATAGGCATTTATACCATACAAGATTTTAAACCAGGATGGAATTGTACAAGACATTCTAGACAGCAGAATCACCTTATGGAACTGCAAAGCGACGTAATGGCTTGTATTCCCACAAGTACATCCTTGGCCTTTAAAGGAAACCTCTGAAAACTCTGTTCCTCAAGGCAAGGAAATAAACACCTTGAACAGTTGAGGTGAAATGTGTCATCCTCTGCAGAGTACATTACCATCCCAAAAGAGAAGACTGGGAGCTGTTACCATCTTCCATAGGATGAGGATGGAGTGAAGCCATCTGTTACAAGCTTGCAGGAATCTAGACAGCAGCCCAATGCAAAAGTAATTTAACAGAGATGTTTCTATCTTACTATTTTCATGCCTTTCAATATTTTATTGCTTTAAAAAGAGCAATTCCACCATCTCCTCAACTTCCCATGCTACAGTCTCAGCAGTCCCCTGGTTTCTCCCCCAATAAGCATTCCTGGATACGCAGATGCTTTTTTTTTTTTAAAGCTAAAATGACTGCCAGGACAAAGTGTTTAACATGTTTTAAAACTATTTAAAAGCAGGAAACCAACTCTTATTTCTTCCTTAAGTCTCCATAACTGCAAAGTCTGGATCAGGAGTGACACAAGGTATGTAAAAAAACTGAAAAAGCAACACTGAATTCTAAGTAACTTACACTTTTGTTGATCAGGCAACCATCTCTCTTATCACCCCTTATGCACTAGAAAAAGCAGGCACCAGGTAGAAATTTAACTTAAAACAATGGGAAACAGAAAAACTACTGAATCTAAAAAATCATGACCTAAGAATTAAAGACCATTTAAATAATCTGGAGTGACAACCGCAAAGAACAAAAAAGGCCAGGGTAGCAGCTGTTTCTCTACCCAACTGAAACCAGTCAAGTTACTTATCCCACCACGCTCAAAACAATGAGCAAACCACTTCATTGCTGTTGAGCTCCTTTTTAGGAGACTGGCCTCTAGAGATGAAGGTTTTATGAAAGACCCAGGTGCTAATACTAGAAGGTAATTTTTGAAGAAGTTTAAGATGCAGGAATAGGTTTGAAGAAAATAATAAAGAACAGCTGAATTACCAACTATTTCAGAACATCTACAACAAAAGAATCTCCAATCAAAATCAGTTTAATGCCTCATTTCCCCCCCGCCAGGAGTATGAGATTTTAAAAAAAAAAATCCATGATGTGAAAAAACCTTCATGCCACCTCCACTCTCATGGAATTATTACATACTCACCTAATGGTATCTGTAACCCAAAGCACAACAAAGGATACAGATTCTCCCTCGCCAAGACGAGAAATGCAGACACATCAATGACACCAGGGTTTTTTTAAAGTCTTTTCCATCTTTATAATAATTTTTTGCTACACAGGTAAGAAGATTTATACAATAAAATTTTCAACTGAACTTTTTCAACACTTTTTCACAACAGTGGAGCAAGCAGTAACTGCCATGTGTGCATATCACAGTACATCGCTATCTCGTACAAAGATGGACAATATCAAAATTAAGATCAGACACTGTCCTCTGCTTATCTGCTGTCCAATTTTATTCCACAGCAACGGAAGAGTTTTCTGCACAGGTCTTTGCAAATGAGCTCACAAATCAAACCTCTACAGCTTATGGGTTCTGCATAGATATCCATCCCTGCAAGACGGTAGCAAGACTATTTCAGCACAGTTTCCTCAATAGTTCAACTATTTAACATGTGCTCACTAAGATCTACACAGATATGCACACCGGTACAGATGTCAGTACTATAACAAAGAGCGAAACTACACTCATAGATGTAGATCGCCTCAAGTCTCTGCTACACATTTGAAGATGGACACTGACCAATTGTCTCTGCTTTAATTCCCTTGGAACTGAGTTAGCACACATGAGGGAGGCACATACCACAAGCTGCTAGCAGCCTTTGAGCGCGACCTGGAATACACAAGAGTAATACTGATATTCCTTCACTACTTTCCTTTTTTTTTTCCCCTAAACCAGACTTGCAAGTAGGGTAAGACCTTAATGCAGTAATTTAATAAGCTAACTTTTACAAGCTGACTCCAGATACCAGCATATATACTCCTCCAGCACAACACATACAGACTGGTTCTTCCCACAGCAAGAAAAGGCAGAGGCATTTTCGGCAGAGGTCCATTCCTGTGGCCACACAGCTGGCATGCCGGTTCCTGCCCCATTCTTTCAAAAGGGAACTGTGGTCTGTTTCAAAGAATCTTGTCATCTTTTACCAAAGGCAAAAGCTACCCCTCCCTTCCGAGAACAATGGCTTCAATGACAATTAAGTCCAAAAATTCAGGCTCAGCACACCAGTCACTGCTTTGCCTTTTTCACAATGGTGCCAACAGCCGATATGACTGTAGTTTTGGATCCACTTGCGCTGGTTGTCACTGTGACAACACCTGGCAGTGTTGCAGTAGTGGTAAGGATGGTGGGCTGAGCTATCGTTGTTACAGGGATGGCCGAGTCCCACTTGCTCTTCCTCTTCTGGGCATCTGTGAATTTGATTAGATCAAGCAAATGAGGATTAGTGTTATGTTCAAGGTCACCAATCCCTTTGTAATACTCTGTCTTGTCAACTCTTAATATACCACTGCTTGACTAGACAACTTTCCCTCACATTAATTTCAGCACACACTGGCAGTAAACGTTGAGGAGGAAAGACAACTTTATACTTCAGGAGTCAAAGTAAAACTCTAGACCTGAATTCCAGCCAAATGGGAGACAGGTTCACTCCCTGTCCCAAAGCATATTTCATTTTAATAGAGCACAAGTATCCCAGTTGCTCAGGTACTGGCACAGGACACTCAGCCTCCAGTGGATTTTCTCCCTTCCTCCCAGTTTAAAAGGCAGGCTGTAGCCAGGAGAACGATTTTCAGTCTTTCCAAATCTCTTGAGATGTATCAGTCCCAAGATCAGTCCCACAAACATCAGCAGGTTTCTTAACCCACTAATAAACTTCTTCACTATCAAACCTGTCTCCTAAGCTTTTATTGCAGAAGGACAGCCATGGGATATAGGGACTAGAGAAAAGCTAGTCGGTCAACTCCGGGAAGGAACACTATACACACAATCAGCAAGGAACCTTCTGAGTTTCCAGGAAGTAATAATCCCAGCATTACTGCAGCTTAATAGGTACAATCACAGCCATTCTTTACCTCCCACAGTGGTACTGGCTGTTGTGGTTGTTGTAGAAGCAGCACTTGTGGTGGTACCCTTTTTAGTGCCAGTCACAAACTCAATCTGGGAAGGGAGAGAAACACAGGAGAAAGGGAAGAAGATAATGATGAAATGTTAATATACGTAGTCTTTTTTTAACCCACATTGCTTCTCTATGTTTTTAACAACAGCTTTAATGTCATGTAAGACGTTGGCCTCTGAGCAGGAAGAAAGATGTAGGCCTCAGGCCAAAGTGTACTGAAGTCATGATCATGCAACCCAGCTCTTAAGTCAGGTACAATAAAAATGTGTTTGTTAACTGGTATAAGCGTAGGAATTTGATATAGCTCAGAACGGATAGATCCTAGTCATTAAAGAATGTATTTATACAGTTAGAAGTTCCTGTTCTTTTTCTTTTAAGAAACACGCAAGACAAGTCCCTACCTGCGCAATTTACTGCGACTGCATCATAGCAGGAAACCTAGCAACGAGAGCTACAACAGCATGCAGTCTCATATTTTCAAAACTGCAGATATGAGCAAGGACGTAATCAGATACCTGTGTTACTGTGCAAAACCCAAAACAAACAGCAAGATACAGCATGCACTGCAAGAAAAAAATACCTCCACATACTGAATATGGAAGGAGCCTTCTGCAAGGTTAGATGGCAATCTCTAACATTAGACAGTTTTCTAATGCCAGCCACTAGCTTAAAGGCAACACTACTGAAGGACAGTAATAAAGTCTTCCAAAGCCTGCCTGTGTTGTTGTTCGGGGGTACATAAGAATGTACATTTTGCAAGAAGCTCAGTTAAAGTTAAAACAGGCCCAACATTTCTGGAAATTAGGTGCAAGAAGGCAGTGTCAAGGAGAACAGAAAGAAAGTATTGTCTCAAAATGAGATATGGTGAGGAAATTAAGCGATAACTAGGCTATACCACCAGGTAAAATGTCACAGATTAAGAAAAAAGCTGTTCTTTATGCATTATCTTGCCTGTACCAGTCTTACTGAATACCATTTTAAGAGCTCTGGTTTAAAAATACTGACAAAATCCAAAGAAATCTAGTGGAATATACAACCTAGAGAAATGGACCTCTAAGGAAGGGCAAACAACTTGATCTATGCAGCTTGGAAAAAGACATGCAAAAAGAAAGGACAAATGGGGTGGGGGGGAAATCAGTAGTAGCACAGAGCACCATTCATAAAAAGCAGCAAAGCAGCAAAATGAAATTCAGCAGGGAAACAAAAACCCTGCATCTCCATCTCTTTTGATTTTAAATAGTTACCTTTGTGCGTTCCTTCTTGGCCTTCTCCAATTTGTCCATTTCAATCTTCTGGGCTTTTGCTGAGAAAGATCAGAAGTTACAAGAAGCACTAGGAACAGTAAAAACCCATAGTTCTCTCTCACATACTTCCAATCAAAAACTTCAAACTGTGTATAGAAAATTAAAATGCCATGAAACTAACTACTGCTTTTTAATCAAAGCATTACTGCAGTAAATTAATCATTTAAGAGATGAAAACATTGAAGCAGCAATTTAAATGAAAAGGCTTTCCAGACTGATGAAGCACCAATAACATTCAGGCACATCCAACCAGAATGAACTAGTTAAAGAGCAGCATGTGATGACTTCTCATTTATAAAGGAATTGAAGACTCCAGTGCAGTTAATTAACTACAAAACACAAAGAACTAAGATAGGACAAACCCAAGACTTCCTGGAATTACCTAGTGCCTCATAATATGAATCCTCTGACCAGCCATGAGGATCAAACATGTCCTAAAGAAAAAAATAAGTCAGATTAGGGCTATTTCCACATATACACAAAACCCAGCTCAAAAATGCTTTATGTATTTCTGTTCACTGATGATACTCGGTACTGATTTCTTCTTATATCCCAGTGACCCAAAGATCACATCAGACTTTCTTTTACAGGACCACATTCTGTTGTGAATGAAGAAACAGCTTTGAAGCCAAGAGGATGCTGGGATAAGTCATGCATTTTTCTGCTGCTCAGCTTCTATCTCCCCTGAGGAGTTTCATGTATATCTACAAACTTCAGCAGTTGTTGTTCAGAATCATTATAGCAAAGTTGGAGCCACTGAGATTAAGTACCACATAAAAACGTTCACTTCAACGCAAAGGATCAGACTAAAGTTCCCTTAAAGGGCGTCTAAACAAGCAGGCTCAAGAAAGCCTGAGGTAAGACCTTACATCCCTGTATTACCTTTTACCCACCCCCTTGCCAGTCAAAAGTATTGCACCTCACCTTTGGATAATTTGTACCGAGTTCATCAATTGAACAAAACTGGATCAGCTTTTCATAGATGCTGCAAAGGAAAGACAAGAGTTCAGGACAGAGCCAGTGAGCTAGAAGTAAATGGAAGTGTTTCAGATTTGTTAGAAAAAAGAGGTTGTCACCTCTTCACACTGCAAGAATAAAATCAGAACCTGGGAAGCTATGCTTGCTGTGATGGATGTGACGTGCCATTAACCACATTATTTCCTACTACTCCCAAATTAATCTCCCAGCTCCCAGAACAGACACATCTTCTAAAATACTTCATCCAAAGCCTGTACATTTAAAAATCTAACTGACACACCAATTCTTACTGTTGTCTCACAGAACACAAAGCAGAGTTTTACAGTTTCAGTTACAATCAAATTATGTCTTTCATTTTTGTAAGCAATAGTACTTCTTACTCAGGATCCTGTTTCTGCTACAACTCCAACAAAGAGGAAAATCCTTGGAATTTGCTCTGTGGTGCCTTGGTCACACAGAAAAAGATGGTGGCTTACCTGGGGTTGCGAAACTCCTTTTTCCTCTGAATGATGTAGTTCATATCCATGCCCTCTTTTATTTTCCTCTCATATAGCTTTTGAATTTTATCCTAAGGGAGGAAGATTACAGGGTGAGCCAGTACAAAAAGGAGGAGCACACCAGCTGACTATCAAAAAGTGTACATGTGGGAACAAGCCAACTGATCCAGTGACCTCCTTGCATGGAACAAGGATTCCACCTCTCCCCTAAGGCCAGGCAGGCTGATTAGCACAGACACTCCCTCCTTTAAGGTCAGAAAGTATCTTTGTGAACTGTCTGGGTAGGTAAGGGAATCGATCTTTGCACTTCCTGAAGGCTTCAGTGATTGAAGATTTGCCTTTGAGGCAGTAGTGCACACTCCTCCTTCCCAGTCTGTTGCTTCCCTTTATAGCTATGAGTCTAGAGAAGTAGAAGCCAGCTCCAAGAGGGTGAGGTGAAATCCATAAAGATTTTCCCACAACTTACAGTGGCCATCACAGCCACCTTCAGACTCCAGCGTGCACCTGAAAAACAGCTGCTGGGCTACACTGCACAGAAGGCAAGGCCCATGGCTATGCCTGGGTAACAGATGAGCAGAGCCAAGTCCTGCTGGAGAACTAAACCCAATGTGATCACCAGGTGCTGCTGGTGGTGCCTACTGGCAGCCAAACACTCTTAGGGACAGCGCACTTGTAAATCCCTGCTTTGGCACAAGTGGCCAATTAGATGGAATCGGCTTCTCTTTGCAGATCACTCATAGTTACGAAGTCTATGGATATGTTACTGAAGCCCCAAGCCCCTGCAAAAGCTAACTTAACTGACTCAGGTTGGAAATGTCAAGCAGTCTACTCTCCAAAAAGACTGAAAGATTTAAAAATAAACATGATTTTTTTTCTTCCTCAGCAAGGTAGTGAAACACCTTAGAAGTACTTCTACTCTGGTGATGCTGAAGGGATAGCAAAAGCAGAAACTTTCAGATGGAACTTATACTTAAGTGGTACTACTAGGAGAATATTCTTAGTAATTTCCTTTGTCCTTTCTTTTTGACACAAATTTCTCATGTACAAGAGGCATACGAGATAAGACCAGAGGCTAGGCCTTCAGTCTTGCAGGATGGGAGAGCTGAGTCAATTTTCCTTTGCTGCTTCTGGATAAGTCACTTCATATCCCCCTCCATATGGACAGTCAACACAAATACAGAACTGACTATTCTCTAAGGGTTTGCTGATGCCTGAATAAAAGAGAATTGTTAAGAACTGATATGAAACTCCTATTTCAACAACTTTTAAAAAGCTTTATAAGATAAATTTGCATCAGGTCCTCAGAAAAATTAACAAGAAGAAATTACACAATCTCCACATCCAGTGCACGCATCATAAGGTTTGAAGGAACAACTGCAAAAAGGTGAATTTGGGGAGCAGAAATGATTGAAAAGGTGTTCCCTTTTGTCCCCTCCCCATGGAGGTAGCACTATAGTTCCCAAAGTCCACAGGTGGGGAACTACTCAGTCAACTTTATGATAAGAAATACTCCCTTTGGCAGAGTTCAAGACACAGTTTATTAGAGGAAGAATCTGACAAAAGGGAAGAGCAAATCAACAGCCTAGAACATTTTGCATCTCTAAAGAACAATCCCACCTCCTTGCTCAAAGTGCTTTAAGATGTGGTTTGACCTGCTGACAGAGGACAAATTCTCCTTTGATTTAACATAGTAAACTGCTGTCAAAGGGGAAGAAAATCTGTTTTATTCTGTCTACTCTCTCAAGCTCTGTGCATTCCTCAGATCTAACGCACTCTAATGCATTGATGTCAGAACAGTAAAATCCTCCTACAGCACAAGAGGAGGAATGGGTGTGCCCAGGTACACTGTGCGGAGCAGAAAGAGCGATCTGGATGGCGAGTCACTCTGAATCACCATTGCACAGTAGTAGCTTACTTTACAGAACATTCCAAAAGTGATTCTTTACTTTTATTTCTACTGGGCAGATAACTGCGGTTAAAACTCAAATGGGTGGTAGGAAACAGCAGCCCCTGCCCTTTTATTTGCCCTCCGTCAAGAGGAGGAAAACAGAGCAGGAGGTTATTGCAAAGTTGGTTACTGCAATTATTTGGGTGTGCACCAGAGAAAACATACATTTGTTTTCTTTTGCTGCCTCTAAGTTACTAGCCTTCCCTCTTAATGTTTATCATCTAGAGATACGTAGGTGGAAAAGGAATCCAGTCAATGCTGCCTCAACTATTCCAGTTAGAGGATTCTTAGGCCCGTATAGAAAAACAATGATTTGTTCTTTCCTTCAGAGCTGAATTTGCTGAGGTAAGAAGATAGCAGCCTTCACAGTAAACATCGCTTCTGTGTCATTGGTGGGATCAAGAGCCATTCTAAAGCGTTAAGTGACCCACAGAGACTAGAAAACAGCTTTAAGCTACTTTGAGATTCCTAAACTAGAATTACTGTAAAGTCTAAAGCATTAACACAGTGCATTCATAATCTCTATGTGGTAAAACCCCAGCTTTAATGTTTTAACTTATGCAAAAATACTGAACAGAGTTCCCAAATATCTCTCCTCCCTACTGAATTGCAAGCCTTTTAAAAAAAACACAAATTGGACTTATACCAACCTGCAAGTGGTTAGAACATCTGCCAGGAGGCTCAGGAGGGATTTTGATCTCATCTGGAGACATGTTCCGCACTCTCTCTGAAAAAGAAGCTGTAGAGAGCAAACTGGGCATGAGTTCTGGCAATACTGAAGGGAATTTAAGCCATGCAAGTCATTAAACTTGTTTCATGACCTTGCTAGTGCTACTCTATCATTGAGAACCGATGGGTGAAGTTAACAGGGGAATGCTGTCAACTGGTGCTCGTGGGGTTTTCAAAGTGCTGAGCAAGAAGCAACTAACCTAAGGATTAGATCATTAGAAGAGGGATGAGATGCTTATTTTATTGGTATCCACCTTATACTGTGGCTTTGTGTCATGCCCAGGCTTAAAACTTGATTTTCAGGGGTCTCTTCACCCTGGAATGGGCATATGAAAAGCTAAGCTACTTCCCATTCCAGCTGCAATTGTTGATAAGATCCTCAAAGGCAAAGGATTTTCAGAGGAACAAAGGTCAGTTTGTGGAATGTATCTCTAAACCCCTGCACTATGCACTACACACCGAGCCCTCCACTACTCACTCCAGGTCTTCCGTATGCACTTTAAAGTCCTGCTCTGAACAGCTCAGATAACCTGGAGTCTCTGACAAAACTTGTGCCAGGATACTCTCAGATAGAATCAGACTGTGTATATGGAGGATCACGGGATCAGTCTAAAGCAGCCTGGCTCATTGCCATTTTTGGGGCGGCAGTCACTTTGGGTCCTATTTATTTTAAGACTTATCTACATAGAATCATAGAATACCAGGTTGGAAGGGACCTCAAGAATCATCTGGTCCAACTTTTCTTGGCAAAAATGCAGTCTAGACAAGATGGCCAAGCACTCTGTCCAGCTGAATCTTAAGTGTTCAGTGTTGGGGAATCCACCACTTCCCCAGGGAGATTATTCCAATTGCTGATTGTTTTCATTATGAAAAATTTTCCTTTTATCCAGTCGCAATCTCCCCAGGAGTAACCTGTACCCATTATCCCTTGTCTTTTCCATGTGACTCATTGTAAAAAGGGTGTCTCCATCTTCTTTGTAGCCGCCCTTTAAATGTTGGAACACATAAGGTCTCCCCTAAGGCTTCTTTTCTCAAGGCTGAACAAACCCAGTTCTCTCAGCCTTTCCTCATATAGCAGGCTTCCCAGTCCTTTGATCATCTTCGTGGCCCTTCTCTGGACCTTCTCTAACCTGTCCACATCTTTTTGCATAGTGGGGACCAAAACTGAACACAGTATTCCAGATGTGGCCTGACAAGCATTGAGTGGGATAATGACTCCTTTATCTTTGCTGGCAACGGCCTTGTCAATGCAACCCAGCATCTCGTTGGCTTTCTTGGCCACAGCAGCACACTGTTCACTCCCATTGAGCTGCTTGTCCACCAGGACCCCCAGATGTCTTTCCACAGAGCTGCTCCCCAGCTGGGTAGATCCCAGCCTGTGCTGCGCTTCTGGATTACATTTTCCCAGGTATAAGACCTTACACTTGTCCCTGTTGAACTTCATAAGGTTCTTGTTAGCCCACTCTTACAGCCTATTCAGGAGAGTGAACCAAAAATGGTTCAAGAAGGGAACAATCCTCCCCAAGGCTGTCAGTAGTTAACCACAAGAAATTGTGTTTCATCCTTAAGTTAAGGTTTCCTTAACGGGCACTTTGATCTTTGCTTACTGAGTTGACTATTGCTAGAAAGAACAACTTGTTCCCCAGGGCTGAGAACAAACCAGTACACACTGCCAGATCTCTATAGCTGTTTGTGTTGGGATATACTATTAGAGTACCTCATTGTCCTGTAAAGATTAGTTTACAGAGCTATCAGAAGAAACTGCCATGTTTCCCCCCTATTGCTTGCTACTTTCCCACTATTATGAGAAACCCAGGCAGTTATCTAGGCAAGTCTTGGAGCAGAGATTTGTGCCACATTTAAGTAACTGGGATGGTTTTCAACCATAATTTGTACAGGGAATACATCCCAGAGTTGTAGTTTGTAGTGGGTAAGAGAGACCTGACACCAGCACAGAAGTCCTATCAACCAAGCCATTCAGATTTGCAGCTCCTCAATTATACATTCCTCAGTAAAAGCTGCCTGAACTGCAGTTTCAGCACACTCAAGTTCAGCTCCTTTGACTAAAGCCCAGAAGGGCCCAAAGGATAGACACGGGCATTTGAACACAGCGTGCTCTCCTGCCTTCCAGCACAGAGCGTCGAATAGCTGAGGTTACAAGTAATCAACACTGCACATGTTCAGTGCTACTACAGTTTCTATTTCTTTTGTAAAAATGTAAAGCACTAAGGACACTATCCTTTGGAGATGCAAAGCTAGCAAGCAGCCTCTCATTCTATTTGATCAAGATGTTGCCAAGGGTTAAATTCTTCAGCAGTTGCTAGTAATGAACAAAAAGTGTCCTTTGGCATTTACTAAGAGGGTGCCTGTATGGAGGAAGGAAAGCCTGCCAGAGCCCCTACAGAAAGGCAGGCAAACTGGAGCTCCCTGACAACAAGGCAGACATTTGTTGTAGGTTACAGCTGCTGGTGGGATGGGAAGCCTATACTTCTAATTAGAGTTTCAGGAACCCAGGGAGAGAGTAGCAAATAGACAGTAGTGTACATAATAGATGGCACACTAGGCTTTCCGGAAAAGGTAAAAGCTGATTAATGGCTTAAGAGATTCACAGCATCAGCAGAAACGTTAAAAAAAGAAAAAAAGCCACCAAACCCAGGCTTTACAAGGCAAAGAAAGGACCTTAAAAAAAAAAAAAAAAAAAAAATCAAGCCTAGCTCCAGACTAGACATCCCACAGGCTTCTTATCTTTGCCTATGACCAGAAGAGCCACAGAGAAACAAAACATTTATGGGAAGGGGAACGGTGGGCTCATATAAACTCAGGAACTATGGGCAAGAACTCTGTCTAGCCAGCAAAGAAGTCACAAAGTCCTAAGGGTATGTTCTGCCATCAAGTCAAAGCTCCCTTAAAACAGAAATAACATTGTAGGCAGAACAAGAGCTCCCAATGAGACAATATATTTTGACACATGACTTTTCAGGTTTTGGAGCTCATTTGCTCTTTTGTTTGAGCCATGTGTAAACAATCATTTATCAACATTATACTGATGGGGGAAGGCATCTCTTAATGGCTTACAAAGAACTGGAACTAAGACATCTTTGTCTGCTGCAATCCTGCCATAGCTGTACGCAGCTGAAGACTGAGTCAGCAGTGAGTCTACGTGCACCTCGCAAACTGAGCACAACATTCATCATTAGTCAGTTATTTCATCACACTGCAGCCAGACTGAGATGCCACATCATTAGGAAGAAAAGGATGAGTTTAACCCCTTCAGGCTTATTTACAGTAAGGAAGTACAAATTATCCATGCCCTCAAGCAGTCCTCAAACTTCCTCCCCAAACAGATAGCAGAACAGCCGATTCCACAGTCCCTTCCTACCAGCTCTTT
>NW_010546937.1:17077-38607 GCF_000687285.1 Phaethon lepturus
CTGGGATTATCATGCAGAATATCCCTGGAACTTGCATATATGGCCACAGGCTCCTATATAAAAGATTTTGTGTTTTCAAAGTCCCAGGCACAGTTTTCCGCTGTCTATAGAGCGGTAAATACAGATGGACAGCTAACAACAAGGTGTGTCCCCACAGGATACATCCAACTGATTTGTGCATCCTGTTACTTCTGCCAAGATCAAAGTTTTACTTTTACATCAGTCATAGGTAGCGACACTGGCTGCAGTCTCTAACTGGGCCTGTGATTTGCTGGCTCTCAGCCTAGAGGATCTCCATGTGGGGACTTCAGGAAGTTGATTGTTGGCACAGTTAATCACTATGGGCACACCCAAATTCTGGCTCACAGTAAGTAAATACCTTCCCCTAATCAGATTCACAGTCCAGATAAAGAACTAAGACCATAAAGCAGATCCCATGACTCAGATGGAGTTTCAAGAAAGTAGGAGCCAACGCACTGCCAGGTCTGCGACTCAAAGCATCCTGCTGCTGAAGGACACCGCCACTGCTGCTTATTCTGTGCATTCTCCTTCCACAAGCTGACCTAAAAGTTAGAAAATTCATCAACGCAAGCACTAGGTGCTTGTAGCTTTTTGTGCAGCGAACGCATGTGTTGTGGCGAGGCAGACCTGTTCAGCTGCTCTCACGCTCCGCACAGCAGGCCAAAGCACAATCAACTATTAGGGTGCACCTAGAAGAGGTTCACCATCTCAGTAGCCAATGGAGGGTATTTGCTTGCCAGATCGTGGTGAGGCAGATAATTAAATGGAAATACTACACTTAACCTGCTTCAGTTTGAGACAGTTGGGTTATCTGACCAGTATATCTAACAGTACAAAGACATAACTGCATAGCAGGAGAGAAAGTACCACAGTGCAAACCGTGCACTCAGTTCCTTCCAGAACAAAACAACTGCTCACGGCCCAAAGGCTATGCTGGAGACATGGATGGGGGGCACACAGGAGCTTTGTTTCCTACAGATGGGTAGGCACTTTTTCCTAGTGCAGAGAAAACCAAAAGAATAGAGAGCAGAGGAATGGAATGCTGGCTGTACCTGGACAGACTGGGGTGTGGATCACCTGAGGTCTGGTAAAGCATCTTGCCTCTGCTCTCAGTGAGTAACGCTGCTCCTCAGGTAGGAGTAAGAACTCCTGTCCCTTTCAAGGTTCACTTCTATGCTGCATCTTAAGCAGCCACAAGGGATTACAGGCAGTACCAGATGCCAGTTTGTTTATAAAGGTCACACTATGCAAAAAAAACACGCAAAGACCTGGAAAGGGTAAGCAGAGGGGCCTGGCTTTTCCCTGGAGACATGCAAACCGGTGGTGCCTGGTCTCTAAAACTGCATTCTTTGGCACTCTAATCAAGTCCACTTGGCATAAACCAGGGTGTGTGGGTTTCTGATTTCCTGGCACCAGAACAGCCAAATCAGAGGGAAGAACTGGAGGCAACAACATGCCAGTGAGTCACCCATCCATGGAAGGACACTAGTTCCCTTTCTGCTCTGTGGGCTGAGAAATGCAGAGAGAGACCTGCAACTCAGCCACATTTTCTGCTCTTATGAACACTGACTTTGTGCTCAGATATCCTAAGGGCTGGAGAGAACATTTCTTACAGTCCAAAAGGTAAACAACCATGCTGCAAAGAACTTCAGGGCAAAAAAAAGTATTCTTTTGCAAGGCTGCAGGAAACAGCAAATGCAATGTCCACCAGCACCGTGTACTCTTCAGAGTGGTACAAAAACCCCCAAAACACAACATGGATGCAGAAATCCATCAAAATGAGTTTCACATATACTTCCTCCTCAACCACAGGGCAGTTACTACTGGAAACTTCCCCTCCCATTCTTTCAGGCTTTGATTATGTGATCAGTACTTCAGCTAAGTCAGGACCATGCCCTTCCCAGCTGCTCATCCCTGCTGCTTTCGTTGTGTCAACTCTAGTGCTCACCTAGCATGCACTAAGCAGATCAGGGAATGGATCCAGCTGGAAGCCTCACAGGCTGGGGCAGGGAGGGAAGAGCAGTGAAGGTGGATCTCAGCTGGCTCCAACTCGCAGACCACCTCAAGGCACACAAATGTTAGCATGCGTCCAGGGGAGGTAAAACAGAAATATAAATGTAGGCTCCTGCCAAAAGTAATGGTGTACTTAAGCAACTACATAATCATGTACTTTAATAAGGGTGATGCTGAACAATGTAAGGTTATCTTCTGAGAAGGGCAGGCCCACAAGTTTTTAATGCAAAAAAGCAGTTGTATAAAACCATCTAAGGAAGACTTAAGACTTCCACATACTGTTATTAGACAAAATTTTAGATGTCTAGATTGGAGAAGTTACTTGCTTTGTGTCAGAAAATCCTGCACCTTTTTCCATTCAAGAATTCCAACTCTAAAAATACAACTTTCCAGTAAGGGAGTGGTTCTTACGTTACACCAACCATAAGGCTCTTGCAACAGTTCCTTTTCAACTAGATAAGATATGGTCTAATGCAAAAGACCTACAGAATCCAGCATGGCAAGTATGCTGACCTCTAATAACCTGGTTCTGCACAAAGCTAGCCTACATATTGGCTCTGTGTGTGCTACTATTGGGAAAGGACATTAAAGATCTATTGCAAACCTTAATCCAGGTCTCAGACTGACCAACACTGTCCACTCACGAGTGTGTGACACTGGAAGAATTGCCCTCTGTGCAGCTTTTAAGCCTGCATATGAGTCTGGGCTATCATGAGACAAATGAGAGTCAATCTTCTAATCTCCTGTGGATGGGGCAGTCACCAGGGGAAAAGGAGACTTAACAAAATTGTAACCTGAGCCTTTAACTAAGAAATGACTTCCCACTACATTGCTTTACAAGCGTAGAGCTTCACCCTTATGTAAAGTAGAGAGTAAAAGGGCAGTTGCCTTTCAGATATTCTTCTTCACTTTTTACCCTAAATGCTGTTGTCTCATGCATGTTTCTAGTGTGCATTTCAGGGCAGATCAGTAGTTTGGAGAAAGATCTCTGTTGCATTCTATGATGAGACCAGTTAAAGCAGTTTTGCTTTCTAAAGGCTGAAAATTCAATGTAACAGTTGGGCTGGTGCAAAGTCTGGGCAGGCTAATTGAAAAGGACTTAAGTCCAAAACTTCAGAGTGATGGCTGTTGTAGGAGTCACAGCTTAGCATCCTAGCGTTTACTGTCTTATTTTATGTTTATCACACTTTGTGGCTGAAACATCATGCTTGAACCTTCACAAGCTGATTTGACAGATAATGAAGCAACTTCTTAAACTCATGGGGTTTTTTTACGATATTATTACATGCTACCACACAACTGTACTAGCAACCTCTGGAACAAAAGGTTCGTTCAAGATAGTCAGAGCTTCAACATAAAATACACTTTCTGCATAGCTCCACAGAGACAAAGCAGAGGATACTATTTCATGCATTTTTTCCAAATCTGATAATGGTGCAATGAATGAGTGAGATGTCACAAATATCAAGTAAGTTTCGGTAACCATTAGAAAACATACGGTATGCTATGCTGCCCTTTACATATAGGTTTTAGACATGTAATATATATTTTCATATTTTTAGGCATAGTACCTTTTTCCCCAAAAGAAGACTTCAGAAGACTGAAAATATTCCACTGAGATAAAACATCACAGGCAATAATTCAAACTACAGTATTGTCTGGACAGAGTGAAGATGCTTTTTACAAAGGGGGAGTCTAGAAAGTCTAGTTTGAAAAAACATGTGAATAAATACTTCTGAGTGAACTTACCAACTAGCTCCTGAGGATCTCTTTTCTCCAGTTCTGAGAATTCCTGGGAAGGAGGAAGAAGCAGATTTTAGTCAAGGTATGCTTCCAACCTAAAAAACTACACTGTCCATTTGTTTAGAAATTTATACATTATTATACATTACTTCTGAGACAAAAGAATAAAAATTAAGAATGAAATGCAAGTTATTAGACAATACTTCAATGTTTGTACCATGGAAAGTCAAAGCCTAACAGGATGCTCTGTTTCCTTTCAAAGCTGGAGTCTAAATTTAATGAAAGAATTAAGGCTTTGTTTCAACATGTCCTGGATACTCAGCCTTCTGCTATACTTGAAGCCTTTCCCTAAAACAGATCAAACCATAGATTCTTCATTTTTGGTGACTGGCCCTTGGCACTGGCCAAGAGTCAACATGGCTAGCTAAATACAAGCTGGATCCAGCCCACAGAAAACTACTTAAGCCCTGGGAATGCCTACTACAGGCCTGTGCATCTTGCAGTTACCTAAGCAGGCTCAGCAGGATGCACTGCGCAGAGTAACATGGAAACAGCTGAAATGCTCCCAGAGCCAGCAGCAGAGCACAGCAACTTCAGAGCAGCACCTGATCGGCCTCTCCACAGACACCCAGAGCTCTGCAAGGTCCCAGGCTGCAAGGTCTGCCAGTTGTGTGTGGTGCCAGAATTCACTTCTGTAATTGTGCCATTCAGGGCTTTGGCTGATAAACCCTCTACGAACCCAAATTCCAGGGACTGTGGTGGTGATGCAGATCCTTTATTCCTATTTTGGAAGAATGCTCCTACTGTCAATTCTCTCTTGGCTGCTACTTTCCAGGAGTGACATAGCTGATCTGATCTACCAGAAACTCAAGGGCAACCTCCACTGACTTGCAATGCTCTGTTTGGAGATTTTCTCAACACAGCTAGTGTTAGTTATACCAATATAAATTAAGGCAGCTTCAACTGAAGGAGCACAGCAGATGTTTGCATCAGAGTCTGCTGAGCAGGAGGTGTTCTGTAGCATAAGACACTCTTAAATATGCTTTCACCATATTGAGACCAACGTTCAAATATTTTGGTGCTTCTAAGAGACCCCAGGAGAGTCACAAGTGATACCAAGTCAGCACAAACAGTTTCTGAAACACTATCAGCTGTATTCCAACATTGCCCTCTCCCCCCTGCCTCCCTCCCAAAGACCTTTTGTGACTCACCGGACTGTGCGTCCAAAATTCCTCAGTGCCTCCAAACACTGAAGCTATTCATTCAACCTGACACAGACATAATGCTGCCTCCTTGCTGCTTAGTAACCACTCTCTAAACCCCTTCCTTTACTCCATTTCCAATCAGGTGAGAGATGCATAAGGTGAGGAGAAAACAGCAAGGTCACCAAGCCAAATCTGGGAACAGGCTGTGCCAAATTCACTGTGAAAACCCACCAATTTCCAGAAAAGCCCTCTGAAAGCAGAAAAAAAAAAAATTCTTTGTGTGGCATTAACTGCTACAGGGCACTTTTTATAGCCATTCATGAAAAAAAAAAAAAAAGTACACTGGAATCACAAAAATACAAGGCTAAAGCCATCTTAGAAAAGAAAAAAAAAAGTACACAAAGGAACACACATCTTCTTGCTGGCCAGCTGGCAAGGCCCCAGGCCCCGTTGTGAGATGGACTGTAGTGTAACAGCTCCAACCCCTTTAAGCTAATGCAGTTGGTGTGGTGCACGAACACCTCTTCTCCCAGGGTCTTCAGAAAGAGCAGCACAAGCAGAAAATAAAAAATAACAGAAGCATGACTTTTCAAAGCAGAAAACTTATGCCAAGAGAAGGAGCTCTCTCTGGCAAGAGCACTGGACAAGAATCCAGGGAATCCAGGCTGTGTTCTCCACAAACCTATGCAGACATGGCGTTGACGTGGTGAGCCTCAACCACATCAACACGGCGTTAAGCTGGTGAGTATCACTTTGCCACCAGAGAAGTGGGGGCAATTCTGCGGCAACTAAGCAGGTTGTGAGGGCAAATTCAGATTAGCATGCAAATGTTGCATGCGGGCTGGAGAAGTTCATAGAGCTACAGATACAAGGGAAACATATGTCCAGGCAGCACCCAGTGACTCATTAGGCAGTAAATACATGCAGTCAGAAGGCGGCTTTATTCCCTTTAGGGGAAGAACTTGCTAGATACGTAATTAAAAGTATTTCTCGCCTTGGTTTAAGTCAACAAGCAAATGTTGAGGTGAAAGGAGAGAACTGCTTTTGTTCCAACTATATCCTGTGCTCTTATCTTTTGAAAGTTTTGTTTTAAGTGGACTGAAAGGGGAGAGGAAGAGACGAGCTATGTCCCTGAGCACCTCCTGATCCTTCCTCGTAACCAGCACTGTATTCATTATTCCATCATCCCTCCCATCTTCTGTCCACTTGTCCTCTCACCATCCAAGAACACAAAGGCAAGAGGAAAAAAAAAAAAAACCAACCCAAATGACCAGTATTGCCAAGCAGGCACTCAAGCAATCCAGTGGCACGGTCAAATTCAGGTGCTTTAGACACGTACTAAATGCCCGCAAGAACGCTGCTTTCTTATCCCCCCAGCTAAGAGGGTTGCAGGGGTATGTGCTGTATTTCTGAAGTTTTCAGAAGCCCATTTTCAAGTCTCCTGTAGCTGTTCGGAGCCAGCACCAAGCGTAAGCACAGTTCTCGGGAAACACAAACTTACACTCTGAGAGATAACTTGAGATGGCCAAAACCTCTCCTGTTACATATCTTAGACTAGACAAATATCTCTAAAATGTCAAATGCGTTAAATAGTATGCTTTATGAATTTCCAGAATCATCATTAAGTTTGCTTTCACAAGAAGTAAGTTTGTTCTTTAACTTGTATCCTTTAATCCCAGAGGTACAGCACAAGTCTGCCCCATTTGTAACAGGCTAAATAAAGCCAGTCCTATCAGGCTGCCGCTGTGTATTTACCTACACCCATTTTCACCACAGCCGCTCTAGCAAGTCTAGTCTCCACATCCTCAGGCCATAGCCAAGACATCAGAAACCCCACAGCTACACCAAGCACAAGAAAACAAGTTCACTATTATAGCCACACCTCACTGCCCAGAGGATATGAATTTTGCTTACTGATGAATTACTGCGTACCTACACCCACTGCTCCATCATTAACAAGCTGAATACATCAACACAGCTTTTCATTAAGTCAGACTACTTTCAAGCTTCTTAAATGCCTTCAGAAAACAAAAGGATGACCTACTCCTCCTACAGTGCTTGTTCATAGTTGCTGAGCTTATTGTCTAACACTATGGCGAGGCAAGTATCAACAACTTGACCGAAGACATACCGTTTGGCAGATGCAAGATTTAAGAAGTCTTGTTCAAACTTCTGAGTATCTACTGAAGGTCCAGAACTTACGGACAGTCCAAAAAACCTTCATTGGAATAATCACCCAACAGGAACTGTCCTACACTCCCTTAGGCTAATTTAAGTCTGGGTCACACATTGAATACAATGAACTGATTAGAAAAGACAGCATTAAAAAACAAAACACCAACCACAAAATCCCATCATATTTTCTGCAGATCTAATCCAGTATGAAGTTGAATGAGATAGAGAGTCACCGAGTAACAAGGTACAAGAAATACTGCATGGCTGCTATCTTTTCATTGTGAAATGGAAGAAATATTTACACATGGAGAAGATATTTCTTACAGAATTCAAACACATTTAATCAATGAAAAATTTGGAAGTGAACTGAACTAAGTAGGGAATTTACCTAAATCCATCCAGAGCAAGGTGATCTTTTTGTAGATTACTACAGCATCAACACCTACTGTGCTATATATCGGTATCTCACCTGAAGAGCACAAAATCAAGCAGGTGAGTGGTTTCAAGCAGAGAGGATTTTATGTCAAAACTCTCTATCAGAGTAAATATATGAAATCTATTAGAGCCTTCAAGTATCCCAGAGCTACAGGCATCGTTTATTGGGTTCATTTCCATTTGGACACTGATAATTGGAAAATAACAAGGTTAAGACTGCACTAATTACACCTTCCAATACTGCACAGTTTTCACAAGCCCAACCTCTGAAAGCTTGTGTAGGAGCACCTCTGAATTTACTTTTCCAGTCAGTCTCTCACTACTTGCACACTCAGCCTGGACACATTAGTTATGCTGAAAATTCTCTCTACTATCATAGAAATACAAAACTCGGTCCAAGAAACAAACCCAAACCCCACCATGTCCCATGTTCATTCTTTTTCTGTAGTCATTTTATCCCATCTAGTATTACATGATGGCCTCTAAGAATGGCTAGATTGAGTTAAAAAATAAAGCAGTACTGTACTTCATTCCCCTCATGCACTCAGCAAGTTGATTTTCTGGCTGCTATCTACTTTGCAGCCTAGATCTCACAAGATCAACTATTTAAGGGCCTAAAGCCAGACAGCCTTGCTCCAGCAGACCCACTGAAAAGAGTCAAGGGATGCCATGGTGGTTCAGAGCCAAGTTGGAAGAAGACTGAAAAACAGCAAGACGAGCAAGAGGCAGACTCCATTCCCTGATCCGGAGACTAAGAGCAGCCTCTGAAGAGCACAAACCACTACCAGTAAAGACAAAGTATTAAAGACACAACAAGGAAAAAAAAAAACCCCACAAAACTTTTTAACATCTAATTGGATGACTAACATAAGTCACAATTTATGTGCTTCTAAGAGCAAATTTGCACATCAGCTCACCAATAGCAGAGAACAATTATTCCATTACTATTCCTGTGTGTGTTCAGGAAAAGGGTTTTCATTTTTTCTAATTTAAAGACAAATGCTTTCTTCAAGCCCTGGGCAAGATGACACTGCCTGCAAGAGCCTGACTGACATGAACCAAGCTTGATGGTTCAGTTGTCATGAATCATAATCAGTTAAAGAAGAAGAGCAAGCTGAAGCGGGAGGGTGGGTGGCTGTATGTACACTCATAAGGAAAGCGTTGCATTTTGGCTTAAGATTTCACCTTGCTGAGGTGAAATATAGACCATCTTTTCAGTCATAAAGTGCTTCCATTTAGCTACATAAAAACAGTCTCTGCTCTGATTCCATGGAAAATAAAAACAACCAAACACAATCCTCACAGTGTGGAACAGAGATTAAAGGAAGGAAGCAAAAACAATATGAATCTGAGACTGATGAATTCAAGTTTGGAAAGGCTTGCCCAGAAGAGCTTTATTTAATGAAAAGAATGGACTGACTTACAACAATGCTCACTAAATCCTTCCTGAAACAAGATCTATAAATCCAGCAGAAAGCTCACATTGAACATAACTGGTGGCATTAACTGTCACCAAAAGGTACAAATTCAGCCACCAATTTCTCATAGCAGTTGCATATGTTAGTGCAGGTATACTTCAAACTACAAGAAGAAATGGTTGAACAGGGAGGCAGAAAAGACACAACACCAGAAACTGATTGCTTTAAATAAGATGCAATTGTAAGAAGTGGAGAAGTTGATGCCAGATTTGCCACTGCTCGCTCAATTGCGTTCCCAGACTTGCAGCCAACTTAGCCTTACAGCTTCATTTTTCCACTGTCTTCCTCTTAGTATTAAAAAAAACTAGCTAGGAAGCTTCCACAGTACCCCTCAACACCATTTTCTCTTTTTGTTTTCAAGAGAGAATGCTCTTGCATTGCAGAGTTTATTCTCTCCACCAACTATTTCACCTGATTGCTTGCACATAAAGAAATTTAACACCAATTTAAACTGACAGCCACAAAATGTATAGACTAGTCACATTGTTGTCATGCTAGTGGATTAGTTTGAAGATAGTAATGCAGAGAATTTTTCAGTGCAGTCCTTCCACTAGTAGCCAGTGGACCTGCTGCAATAGTTACAGTGGATTTCTCTCATCTGAGCTAGCATCAGCAATACATTTTTGTAATTTTTCCTCCTCTCTACAACTCAGACTGTCTCCTGTAGTCCTAACATAACAGCTGCCTCATTTGGCTCAGTATAGTGGAAAGAAACTCTATAACTTAGCAGAAATTGTTAGAAGAGTTATCTAAGCTGACAGTGAAGATGGCCTTGCCAGAGCAAGTGGGTGAAACATTTCTATGCAGGCAGCAAGAGAAAGACCTCTCCAAACCCTGAATCATGTGCTTCCTCCCCGCCTTTTCTTTTTCAAAGGAACACGCTAGCAATTATGTTCTTGCTTCTCTACAAACAACAGAAGTGCTTATGGGAAGAGTACACCAGAAACTTCTCGTGCATGAAAAGAACTGTTTCATTTCTTGCTCACCAGATCTCTGTGATGTTGGTGTGCTACCAGGCTGAGGGCAGCAAACAGAGTGCATGTTAAATGTATTCAGAGTCTGGGGAAGAGAAAGCAAGGGAACAGAAGCACAGTGCTTTTACACACACACACCCCCCACCCTCACACACCCCCTTTTTCTTGTATTGTGAGAGAGGAGAATCCCAAGAGAAAGCTTGAAACAAGCTCATTTCCTACAGCCATATCCTGTTTGCCAGCTCTGGTACACAGCTCCAGGCAAAGTGCCCGGTACAGGATAAGGAATTTAACTAAGAAAAAAATATAGGGATCATGATCTTGCTACCAAAAGAAGCACAGCACTCAGAAATAAGCCACCTGTAGGAAAAAAGGATACATCCAATCTTCAGTGACACTTATGTACAGTCTGTACAAACCTACCTATTTTAAGATACTATGGTCACAGACAAAAGGGAAGGAAGAACCAGTCAGGAAAGAGTCAACTCCTCGACATTCCTTAAGCATCTTATCAAAACAAAGAACTTGTGTAGCTGACACTGCATTTTACTTTTTAAGCTAAATTAAGTCTAAAAATCCACCTTTCTTTTCAATTTCATTTAAAAAAACCCACAAAACCCCCCCAACAAAGATCTAGCAGAACATTTCAGTGAGAAAATGCTTCAGAAGGGAAGCATTCATAGCATGAAAGCCTTTAAATAGCTTCTCTGAAACTTGATTCCATTCACCTGACATACGCTATCTCAATATTTGACAAAGATTATTTGTTAGAAGGAATTGCTGGTCAAGGAACTGTGTGCCAGAACTCTTGCTTTCCAAGTAGAGGTACAGTTAATAACATCTGCTTTACGACGGCACCCTGGTCCCAAAGCTACCTGCTTCCGTTGGCCGCCTCCTCCACCTCTGATGCTAGGGGCCCTCCGCGTTTAACATTTGCAGATCACCCTGTGCAAGCGCTTTGCAAGACCACAGAGCACAGCCTCTCCGCAGCACAGACACCAACCAGGGCGCAGCGCTCTAAATGTGCGAAACAGCCTGCACAGAAGATTGCACAGCCCATGGGAGCACACCAGCAGCTAACAGCAGCCACACGTTGGGTGCAGCCAGTAGCACAGCTCCCAGCAATCTCCACCTGAAGCCACCACGGTCTGCAGAGATGTGCCTTGCTCTGCAGAGCCCATAAATTCTGCCTTCAAGTCACTTTTGTTTCCTACAGTGAAACAGGAACTCAGAGGTGAAATGTCAGCACCACATGACAGGGCTTGAGGTGTCAAGCTACTTTGATGTTTTTATTTTTTTACAGATTGTTGCACTAGAGAATCAAGCAGAAGGTGAAGCTGGGCTGTGAGAAGTCTTAAGCCTCCCAGCAGCAAGGGAAAGGCTCAGGAGAGCTGATAAAATTAACTCTTTGCACAAGCTTTCTTCCCTAGCACATAGTACTAAAAATTCTCCTTCATGGTTTGGAGTAGAGGCAAGGTGTAAAAGCAAGTATCCTCACTGGGATATGCACTCCTCCATGAATGGATCCCACGGAGTTTTTGCAGATTTCGGTCCTTCTGTAGCCAGAACGGGGAAGCTGGAAAAAGCTATTTTCAGATATTTGTCGGTATTTGAGGCAATCCTCCATCTGTGCTGACTGCTCAGACTCTCACTCTGACATGCATCGACATGCAAATGCAGAACAGCCTATTTCAGTACAGCAGACAGAAATAATTGCAACAACAGAACTGGACTTGACAAACTTAGACCTTTATCAGGTGAAATATGCAAGGGGAAGCAGCTCCAGAAAGGACTTTTCTTCAAGTTTAAAGACAAACAGAAAAAGCCTGGCTCTTCCTTTGGAGAAAGGCAAGCCACACCTGTGTCAATAATCTGTGGTATTTAGTACTGCAGGGAGTGAAGAGTCTGCCACAGCATGTATGCCTGGCGGGGAGGAAGGAACAAGCATGTCCATGGACATGTCTCATCTTCCAAACAGCTCAAGAGCTGGATTGAAGCCAGCAGCTCTAAAGTAGGTAAGCCAGCTTCAGAGACCAACAATGCTGTGATCTGTCTCCCTCCCAGGCAGGCAGAGCTGCAGACACAGAAGTACGAGGGGCAAGGGGCAAAATAATCAAAGACGCTGAATGCTATTTTGTTTCCTGCACATAAAACTATTTAACTGCTGCTGATATTCTGTGGCAATAACTAAGGGCAAATACCTAGTTAAAAAATGGGAACCAGATATCAGCTGTTTTAACATTGTGAGCACTCACTGAGTGCTCAGAGAGACTATCACACACTAAGTAATAGTGTAGAAGACAGCATTAGAAGCTGAGTTTACTCCCCGGAAGGCTCTCCGCGTGTAATGCTGATTGCTAAACTGCCAAACTCTCTGGTTCCCTCGACAGAGTGCTGGAAAACAGTGTGCCAAACCTAAAATGAGGTAAAAATACGTGGAGTTGGAAGCACAGACAGCATTTTACAGAATTACATTAAAAGGAAGCTAGAATACAGAAAAAGATGAATCAGAGACTGTAGTGCTTATCACTGGCACCTTCGGGCTGTGCTGTCAGGCAAAGGAATGAGCGGGAAACAAACCACTGGAGATCTAACCTTAACCCTCGCCCTGGAATCTGCACAGTTCACGCTTTGAAAGCATTTACAAAGTGGTACGCAGCACGGCTATGCATAACACAAGGCCATTTTTAAAATACAGCAGCTCTTTTGCCAGTTCTGCCCATCAGAGGCCAATACTAACCCAGGTAGCATCAAAAAGCCAAGGGTGGGGCGGGGAATGGTAGCAAAAAAAAAAAAAAAGAATGTAATGAATTTTTTTTTGTTTCTGATAAGACATTGGGAGTGCCTTCCTACAACACACTTACAAACCAGTTATATCCTACCAGATCCAGACACCGCAAGACGACTAATACATAGCCACTTCAGCCATAGCAGAGTGCACTGGTTTGTGATGCAACAGCAATTTTAGTATGTGTTCTTCAGTTATATGACCTTTAATATATACTAAGTAGAATTTTTAAGACTACCTTTCAACAACTGAAAGCATCAAGGGCTGGTGCTTCCTAAGCAACCTTCATAATTTGCCACCACCAAAGTAAAAGATTCAAATTATTTTTTAAAGCTTACTAATGACAGCTCCTTTTATACAGCCTGCTGTGTAATACCTAAACGGAACAGCAGTGCTTTAATGATACAACTTTTCCCAAGCACACTTTTTCCCCTTCTTCAGAGCAAAACACTTGTATTTGAGGTGAAAGTTACCAAGTAGGTTCAGGCATCTTCTGAGAATCTGGCCTGATAAATGTATCTTGAATTCAGAGAAATTAACATGCTTTATCAAAATTAGAGTTAATTACAGGGATTACATTACTGCACACACATCCATTTATTGGTTCTTAGCACTTACTGCTTTTACTTTAAATCAAGATAATTTTGGTATTTAAACAAACAGGTTAATAGGCAGGCAAGATAAAAAAAACATTGCAATCAAAAGCCTCTATCTAAGTATTAGTATACACCTACGCATCATAACACAGTAAAATTACTTTACAGGTATGCTGGATCAATGAAAGCTGAAAATTTGACACCCTTCTGCTACATCCCAGTTTGGCGGTCTCTCCATCCAATGCCACAAGGATGGAGAGAGGACCCTTAAAAAAAACCCAGAAAAGGAAAACATCAAAGTAACCACCTGCTTTGAAAAACTCTTACCATGTGTCAGGCATTCACTTGCCAAGGGAGTGGCAATATTTATCTGCTTTCCTGCACTGGCTAGTCCAGATACCACAATCAAGGCTCGAGAGTTAATGATTTCCCCCTGTGAAAACTCCAGTAAGCCAAGCTGCAGGGCTGGGCTCTGTCCTTGATCAATGCTTGCAACCTGTTATTCATCCAGCCCTACAATAGGAAGTACAGAACCCCTCAGGTGAGACTTGGAGCACATTTCATTTAAGGTTCATTTTCTTTCTTCCTGCAGGGCTGGTCCATTTAGTGAGCTCTGAAGACTTGTATCTTGTTACTGCATCAAGGCTGTAAGCATAGCCAACTGCTGGCAAGAGCCCAAGCAACTTGCACTCACTGCACAGCCCGTTAACCCTCGTCATTCCAAATCAATGCCAGCAGAACACCAAATTTCACACTCATTTCCACAACGCCCTTTTTTTTGTACCCACAGCTCCATTATCTGCAGAAATGACATAAAGAACCCATCCAGGCTGTGGGATTCCATCTTTAACACCACACTTTTGCCAACAGCTGTTGACCATTTCTTTTCCCTTCTAAGCAGAAGGCTTTGTTTCTGAAGTGCCTTTAAGATAGCTGCTAGTTTACAATTGGTGACTGCTGACTTAAAACCAGGGATCCCTGAAGTGATTTTGGTCACTAACAAATATGTCCTGCTCCAGAGCCTGAGTACATCCTCCCAAGGTGAAATTTGGAAGAGCAATCAGTTTTACCTAGATTTGAATCTCCTATTTTCCAATGGTCTCTGAAGCACTTCAAAATGCAGCTACAGAATGCAAGGTATCTGACTTTGCTACTTAAGGAGGAGGATTCTGCTTTCTGCTGCTAGCACAGTGTTTGGTACTGGTTCACAGGTGCTCTGTAACAGAGAATCCTACAGGCCAGAAGTCTGCTCTGGAAGAACACTTTCAGATGATTGATCAAGATCAACAAGGGCATACTCCCTGGAATCAAGACAAAAACTTGAGATAAATATAAACACCATAGGGTGGGGTAGAAAAAACATCTCCCCATTGGGGCTATTTGAGACAGGCTCTAAATTCCACTCTCCCCAGCATCACTTTACCAGACAGTTTTTACATTATTCCCCACTTTCAGTCTCCTCAGGTCTATACCCACATAGACAACAACTGAACCTTCTGGAGGTTGTGTGTCTGGTGTTATGTGCAGAATGAGGCCAAATCACAGGACGCACCAGCAGCAAGGGAACTCCTTCTCCACACAACCTGGCTCAAGTGTCCTAGTCAATTATTCAAGACATAATCTCAAAGTAGTTCATTCACCATATGTACGAAGAGGCAAACACTGAAAAAATGCTGAATGTATATGCAGGGCTTGAAAAGATTATAATGAATTGCAGCGAATTTACCTCATTCATGCATTTTAAAGGATTTACCTTCTGCATACAGTCAGTTTCAGACCCTGGAAAAGCCCTAGCCATATATAAAGAGCCCATGATATCTATTTAAACATGTTTCCAGGTCTGTGATGTCTTGCAATTAAATGTTAGATCAAGAACAACTACAGCACTCAGCTGGGACAAAATAAAATAATCCAAAAGTGTTAGCGAGTTATAATCAAGTGCCTCACTTTTTGCCACACTTTGAATTTATAGTAGCTACAACTTTTACTCACTAGTTGTCATAGATATTGCAAGCTCAAAGCAATGAGGAAGAATGAGAACACTGCCACTTGGTGGAAAAGGGGGATAGGAAACATTTGCAACTGCTCCAAGTACAACTACTTTTACAATAATGTTCCATCTCACCCCTCTCAAGTGAATTTCTTAACAGCATGGCTAGTGCAACTCCATCAGGGCCCCACAAAACACTGTACAGCAACATGCCTGCTCTATTACCAGCACAGCACTGGGCCGGGCTGCCTTGCAGCATGCTGCATAGCAAAGGTGTGCTTCTACCTCTCCCCCTCTCCCAGTCCCAGCTGGCTATTTAGCTAGAATTAAAAGAAAAAAACCAAACCAAAAGGCCAGAGGAGGTTGTTCTCTTTTTCACTTATGTATGAAGACATCTACTAAGAACGACACAAAAGTCTGAAACTGCTGAAGTTCAGATTTGCCTCCCTGCTATTCTTCTCAAATCCTCACATTTCATGCCATGCTAGGATGGCAGGAATTACATTTTACCTTTTTTTTTTTTTAAGTTTAACTTTAATTTACATTTTCAGTTCTTGCAGAGTTCCTGCTGCAGAGTGTACCCAAGATACCAAATTCTTTTAATACATTCAGTGTTTCTGTGCTTCCCCACCGAAGCTGAAACACTGCTCCATGGCCACGGGTAGCTCTTCTTCAGAAGGGCAAAATGCACCTAGACAGTAACACATAGAACTCAGTGAAATCACGAGGCTTTTTAAACAAAACATGAAACGTCAGCAACATATTAAAGCAGTAGCCACACAACTCAGTGGTAAGATTTCTGTAACGCATCATTACTCTGACAAGAGCTACTATAGTCTGATTTTGTTCTTACTCTTTTGCCAGATCTTTTCTCCATTGCCCTG
The DNA here is from genome assembly GCF_000687285.1 of Phaethon lepturus. Taxonomy (NCBI): domain Eukaryota; kingdom Metazoa; phylum Chordata; class Aves; order Phaethontiformes; family Phaethontidae; genus Phaethon; species Phaethon lepturus. Next base: position 33,380 of record NW_010546937.1, read on the forward strand.
AAGTCCTAGAGCCCTTTCAGAGGAGACAGAAATGCAAACAACTGCAGGGCCCTACTACAGAGGTTGTGGTGATACACACCAAACTTCTCTTTTAAGGAAAATCCACCTATTCTTCTTTCACAGTATACATTTGAATCCAGCAGTTTTACAGAAACATCTTGCTAGCATGCTTACCAGCCACAATGGCAAAAATTTAGAAGTAGGAAAAGAATGAAAGTGAGAGATTTCCTTTTCCCCTCTTCCAAAAGAAGGTAATTTTTTTTCTTGTAACAAGGAAAGGAGACAATACATTCCATTTCCAAGTGCCTCCTACCCCTATGCCAAAGGCATTAATGGTATTTCACACACTGATGCAAGAGACTTTACCAGCTGCAGTGCAGCTGCCACGATTTTCAACTGAGTATCAACATAAACCCATAAAAATATTGTGGAAACTTGAAGAAGGTGCTGCTATAAAACTAATTTAAGTAGAATAACGAAGCACATTCATTTGCCTTCATCTTGTCCTACCAAAGCCCTGTGCTAATTCAAATGTTCTACAGAATTTCAGTTTGCAGCACAGTCCTCTGGTTTCCGTAGCAAAGCTTAGAGATTGTCTGCACCCTTGAGGAAGCTACTGGATAAAATAAAGGCCCTTGCAAATGTCACTCACTCGGTATCCCACAAGACTGCTTATATTACATGGGGGATTGAACTAGCATAAAAATTTGAGCACAGTTCTCGATGAAGTTTCAAATGGATTTGGTCTTTTGTCTGTCTTCTGGCTTTTAGCCTGATGTATGTTCCTTTGTGCTGTTAAACACCTGCTGTTTAGCAGAAACAAGATGTAATCCCAAGATAAAGACAACTGCAATTATTTATGATAGCTATCATCTGGGGATCTTATTTCACTTTTTAAATACAACCTTTACAAAACTGCTTCATTCAGAAGGACAGAAAAAGAGCTGGAGACAACTGAATTTATTTTGACATGTCATCACCTCTAGGCGCATAAGATCATTTATTCATTAAGTTGTCCTAAATGAAGAAAGTAGTCCAACTAACACTGGTCAGAAGAGAATCCTGTACGGAATACTACATCTCCCAGATCACTGCAAAATAGGTGAGATGCTGACAGAAAATCTACCTCGGATCTAATGCACAAGATGAAAAAGGTCATGAACGCAGATCTTAATCATGACTCAGCCTGTAGCCTAACTGGTTAACTACCTTTGGCAGAAGCCAGAACCAAAGTCAAAAAGACATGTTACAGCTACAAAAAGGAAAGTATGAAACTAGCTACGGAAGATCACAAACGAACACCAAGCCATGCTGTTAAGACTTATTCCTCTTGCACTGAGCTTCCCCCCCACCACCATACCACACTTTCAAATACCTTTAGGTCACCAGCCTCAGGTTTTTCAGTCTCTGAATCGTCATCTTCCTACAAGACAAGAATTTACAGGATTAAGCTTAAAGATCAGGCTTGGCAAGTAACTGCACTTACAGCAATGGGCTCGCATTCAGCAGCCCAGCAGTAGTCCAAGACCCTTTCCGTGGAAGGTAGTTTTGCCCCACCCACTCATGACCAGAAAACAAGTCCTACAGTGAGAGAAAGAAGTGTTTATTTGGGTTTTAGATTTGATTTTTTTAGGCAAAAGCATCACTTAGTAGCAGATGTCCCCCACAAAATTCATGCAGCTCCTGAATGCTCAGAACTAGACAATAAGAAGCAACAGAATTGGGGAAAAAAGCATTTGTCATTTGATAATTCTGTCTCTTCCAGTTAGCAGGCAGGCTTTTTGCACTTGCCCCACTTAGCAGTACTCACAGAAAAAGCAGCATTTGCAAGACCTATTATACACCCAAGCATACATCAGCAACACACACAGGACACACACAGCTGGCCTGCCATCCAACCAAGCATGCAGGCTCGGTGACGGTCTGGCCTAGCACCAAGTTCCAAGGATCCGGTAATGCCAGCAGACACCGCATCTTTCTTATTTGTGTAGTGGTCTCGCAGCCTCATTTGCAGATGACATGAACTTGCACAGAACGGAATCACTGACAAATTTCACTGTTTTAGGTAGCAGACTTCATTCAGTTTTTATTTCCACCCAGAAATAAACCAGAACTGTGCAAATTTCTGCCCTTTGAGAGCTTAAAATAGTGAACTCAACATTGTGTGAAATTCTACATCACGTGAGAAGCAAGGTCCAGCTTGCGCCCCAATTGATAGGTAAGCCTAACTGTATTACTGCCCTATGAACTACCTCACTAGGATCCTAGAGTTACCTATGTTTCCATAAATACATACTCTGGGTTCAAAACAAGTTTGAGGAGCAGAAAATGTTTTTCATGCTAACACAACACAGCAGAATAGTTTTCTCCTCCAAAATTGACCACAAATTTCAACTTGGGCCCTGAAATAATAACTTGGTGTTTCAGCTTCAAAAAGAAAAACAAAAAAAGAAGTGAGATGATTACATGCACCTGAAAGGAATCGTTTACAATGAAATGCCCACCTCAGAGTATTAGCACACAAGCAAATTCTGGCAAGGCAAGCTAGAGATTGACCACACAATAATATCAGTAAGTTTTAATTGCCTGAATTAACATGTCTATCCCACAGAAGTGAGACATCAAACTCCTTCACTTCAGCTACTCTCCAGCTTACCTTTCTGAAAAATGCACATCTATCAATAACTCGGTCTTAATTGTCAAAGTTTAATAACAGTAAGTTTGTAACTAGAAAAGAACCATAGTACCAAGTAACTTGGTGTTTATCACAAACGAGATAACTCTCCCCTCCACAGTCCCACCTATATTATAAAGACAAAAGTAATTTTCAACCAAGCAACAATGGATTCAATCATTCATGTTATAGATAGGTAACTGAAACAGCTCCCAAAACCTCCTAACCTAGCAGGGCATATCACTGAAACATCAACAAAGAAGCATTACTGAGAACTGCCTTTGAAAAAAAGAGAGGCTTTTCAGTCACTGTTAAGGTAGATAATGTAAACACAGAGCTGATTAGACAAAAGCTCAGGACAACCTGAATCCAACTTACATTGCTTTCTAAAAACAACTCATAACTAATATAAACTACTAGAACAAGCAATATCAAGGAATTGATTTGACCAATTCTGGTCAAAGAATACTTAATGCGAAAAGCCAAGCGTTGCTCTCCTGCAACAAGACTGGAGAGAAGGCACCCCGTGGAACCTGCGTGCATCTGTACAGTAACCACAAATATATGCAAGATCTACTGGCTAGCACCAGAGTGACTCGATCGATTGCCATTACTTGAACAGCAACTTATACCTCACAGATGATCGACAGCTGCAACCTGCTCTGAAAATTGTACATGCAATAAAGGCTACTCCACTTACATGCCCATTTGTCAATGTTAACTAAACACAGCTGATCGTGACAAGCATCTGGATCATACCTACTGCTTTCTTTAAAAAGAGATCTCACTGAAGGAAGCACTAGAGTTTTGGATATAAAAAGAAGAATCACTAAAGCAGTAAAGAAGCTTCACTACTTGCTGATGCAGACTCTGAATGCTATTACTTGCACCTTCTCCAGTTAGCAACAGAATAAAACCAAAGGCAAGAACAAAACACTGACAAATTTCTTGTCTGCTACTTGGGAAAAGAGATGGCAGGAACAGTGAGTGTCTCATAAGAGACTGATCTAATGCACAAAAAGTAGATTTCAATAACAAAAGGTTATAGCCCTGTCTTTTTGGCTACATGGTAGAGGAAAGAACAGGGACAAGATAACATATTCTTAATGTGGTGGTAAGCAAAGGTTAAGGAGAAAGACAAGAGACAAGAACCCCCCCTTATTGTTTTGCTCCTACAGACACAACAGAAATATGTATCCTTTTGTGTGTTATAGCTGCACTTACAGGTAGTGAGCTACATGCCTTGTCTCACAGTGCATCAGTTATCTCAGTATGTAGGTGATGTTATACACATGCCATGCACCTATGACAAACAAAAGTCAGTCACGTCTAGACAGGACACTATTACATCAAGGTAACCTGATGTAGTGAGTGGGCTGAATTATACACAAAAGAATAATTTAAGGCATCACAAAACTTTAATCTTTTTAATCTTCCAGCAGAGCGTGAAACAGTGCATTCCTCTTACTAGGTTCTCATATGTCAACTATACTAGAATAATTTTCATTTAGTGTGGCTGTTGACTTGTACCAGCCTTTTTCCCATAAGAGAGTCAAACGGCATCAACACAGTAACAAGCAACACGAGCTGTGCCAAGCTGCTGATGGACTTCAAGGCAAACACTTTCTACTTGAAAACAAAGCGAACAGAAGTATTTGGAAAGTGCTGAAACCCACACAGCTTGCTGATATTCCAGGTTCCATCACAGGTTGCCACTCAGGGGCCTTCTTTGCAGAGAGAAAAGCCTCTGCAACATGTGAAAGGGATCAGGGCAAGCTCTCGGAACAGAGAGATACTTACTGACTGTCTGCTGTTCTCATCATCCTCTTCTTCATACCCATCCTCATCCCCATCCAAGCGGGTGAAGTCGTCATCTCCGTACCCAACCGACACCAGGCCTCCTTTCTCTCCTAAAGAGGAAGTGAAAAAGAAAACCATGAGGAAAGGGGAGGCGGAAACAAGTGGGGCCTTCCCTTCACAGAGGGGTCCGCCACCTTCCCCAGCCCCCTCACCCGTAGCGGCTCCCCCATCGCTTCCCGCCGTCCCGGCCTCGCTATCCGACTCCGGGTCCGAATCCTCAGCGTAAACCGCCAGCGAAGAGAGAACACTCCGCTTCGCCGCGGTACACTTCCGGCGCCCGAAGATGACGTACACAGCGCAGTCGCCATAGCAACGCCGCTCTTCTTCTTCCGCCTTAAGCGGACTCCTGTTAAACCGAGAGCGCTCCGGCAGTGAGAGGAGGAAAGTCCGCAGCGAGGCAGAGCAGGGTTTCTATGGGGGAAGGAGAGGAGGGGATAAAAGGTGCGCGGACTGTTTATAGCAGAGAGGGCTGGCCCTTTAAGAGTTCCTTCTGACGTCATCGCGCGGCGCCGCGACAGCACCTGCCGGACCCTGACCAAGTGCGAGAGGGTGTGGGTCAGGGCGCGGAGGGGTGGGGATGGAACATGAGGTGGCGGAAGGATACAGCCCGTCTGGGGAGCGGGGTGTGGGTGAGAAAGGCCGCGCCTCCCCCCACCATGTCGGGGTGCGGGCGGGGTTGGGGAGCAGCGAGGGC
>NW_010546937.1:38712-64023 GCF_000687285.1 Phaethon lepturus
TTCTCACCGCTATGGCCCCCTCAGCCCCCAGCTGTGCCCGCTCCGTGCCCCATGGGGAGGCCTCGGGGCGAGGTTATCCTAGAATGAACGATGTTGGCGTCCCCTCCAGTGAGGGGGCCTGGACAGCATCCCTGGGGGTGCCCCAAAAAAAAGGGGGGAGCCTGGGAGGGCAACCACGGGGGAGGTCGTGCAGGTGGCAACGAGACGGGGCAGGCCTCGGCCAGGGGAGGGTGGCAGCATTTGGGTTTAGCATCATCTCCTGTCGCCATTTGCAGCTCCTCTATGATGAGCGGCGAGGCTCCCCCGGGCCTGGAAGGCAGGGTCCGGAAAACGCTGCGAAAGGTTTTCGGGTTTGAGTCCTTCAAGACTTCCCTGCAGGAAAGCGCTACCATGACTGTGGCGAGAGGTGAGGCTCAGCATCGGAAAGATGTGAAACATGTCTGGTTTTCCATCTTCTGTGGGGGTGATACTGCAGGAATTTGTATCGCTCCTGTTTTGAGGAGACACATCACCTGGAGTAGGCGGGACTGCCCATCCCTCCAAGCCCTCCTCTGCTTTGAGATCATTTCAGTGGCATAGGAGCAGGAGCGTGTGCTGCACACAAGCTCTCTGAGCACGGCTGTGCCCTCTCTGTTGTCCTTTGCATTTGTTTTGTAACCCCGGCGTTGCATCAACCAGAAAATAGAAAACCTTAAAGTACAGTCTTGCTGGTATGTCTGCTGGAGGCATCTGCCAGCATGTTTATAGTCAGATGAGGTCAAAACTGTTTACACTTTAACACATTTTCAGACTAGACCTATCCTAGCTGTAGACAATGTTAGACAGAGACGATACCAGTAGAAGTCTTGATTTCCTGGCATAGTTTATATCTGTTCTCTGAATTGTGTGGCCATTATCAGAAACATGATTTTGCTGGTGTTAACGTATCCACCAACGGCTGTTGGTTGGACAGGCAGCTCACGCGTACAGACTGCTGTCTGCTCCCCTGCCAGGTCTCACAATGTGAATCATAACAGTATCAAACTCAGCATGCAGGACAGAGTTACAGTTTTCATCTATCGCCAGCAGCTGTACAGACGTGCCATTGACAACAGTCCAGCCAAAGGCAGTGTTCCATCAGCAGGGTGTCTCTGCCTATTAACGTTGCATGCAGTGGCATCTCCCTGACTTGAAGTGGATGCTGCTTAGCGCAGTGACAGCTACTAACTGCACGATATTATCTATGTGGTTGAGATTTCTAACCCTTATTTCTTATGAGGTACCTTTCTGGGATAAGCTTTAAGAGGATGTGGTAAAGATCTGTCATGGGGCTGGTAATTGGTAACTGGAAGTCTGTGAGATGAAAGCAAGCAGCTCATCTGGAAGAGAATTAGCATGAATAACTTGTTTAACTTCTCTTTATCTTGGTTTCTGTGTATCTTGTAGTACTCATGTAAGGCTGTTTCTAAAGGTTTACAAAGCAATCAGAGATACTTTGAAGGAAACCATTGCAGGGACACAAAGTACTTCTATGCTTTTAGAACCTAAAATGAAGTGTCTTTTGTTGGTATCCCACATGGTACATGCACACATCTGCTGTTTCTCACAGATTACAAGCCATTGTGCCCACTCCGCCAGACAGAGCCCTGGGAACTCGCCACGACTCAGTAGCCTTGAGCTTTCTTCTGTTGTCTTTGCAGGCGAGAAGGATGTCTTTGTATGCATGCCCACAGGGGCAGGGAAATCCTTGTGCTACCAGCTTCCTGCAGTTCTGGCAGTGGGCATCACCATTGTCATTTCACCTCTGATTGCACTGATTCAGGTAACTGTCTCTTCTTAGCTGTCAGTGAAGCGGGTCGGGAGACACTGGAGGCACAGCTGTCTCTTGTCTTTCTGTCCGCGAGTCTCTGCTGTTGGCCCACCTCTGGATTCTCTTCTTGATTTGTCTCGGTGTGTGTTCCTTAGCCTGGTGATGGGTGAAGAGACTGCAACTTAGCTGCAGAGCAGAGTAACTCTGGTATGATACTTTGCAGTTCTCTAAAAGGAGGGTTTTCTTCTTTAATAATAGCCTAGTGGTTTTTATAACTGAGCCTTTCCCCATTTTCTGCAGTTCTCTTTTACCTCCAGTGTGCTATACAGAAGCAGCAAAGTAGAGTGATCTTTCCCCAGAAGAAAACTGCCATTTTACATATAAAGTAATAACTCTGGGAATGATGAAGTAGCCTTTGAAGGAATAATTTGTGCTGCATCAAAATTTCTTTTTGTTGCAGTCAGTCTTTCTGTCACAAGAAGAAGCTGGTTTAGCAGATCTGCTCCTTTAGCACTTTCATCTGTGGGATTTTTTTTTTTTCTGTATTTTGCCTTTTCTTCTGTTTTATCACCTGTTGGGAGAAACATCTTCCTATAAGAGCATCTGATTAACATTGCATGATATCTGGTGTTCTAGGCTGCTGTTTTGGTTTTTGTATTTGTTTTTTTTAACTACTTCACAGTCTTAATGTAATACATTTTAAGAATTAAGAACAGGCTTGGTGATACATCTCAGAAAGGTGTTATAAATAGTGAATTTGTTCCAAGTGAGAGGATTTCTAATTAAGCTCCAGCACAGGCAGTATGTTATCAGTGAAATGGAGGTTTAAAAAGTTACCGCTGTAAGATTTGCAGGTGAAGCAGAATGTGTCAGAGTGACAAATAGATTGAGATGGGCTCGGTGAGTCTTAGGGAGCAGAGCTGGAGTGAACCTTCAGAGGGCTTCTCATCAAGCCTGAAGATGGGGCGGTTATGCCTGAAATGATCATGATGTATTTCAGTGTAGCCAAACTTGAAGAGCTTAGTCTGTGTAGTTTATTATAGGGAAGGCTGAGAGTTGACTTTGTGAACAGAAAGCAGGATATTAAATCAATCACTGAAACCAGTTATCAAGTGAAATACTGAGATATCCATTTTTCAGGACTATTCATATCTTCTAAAATGTTATGTGCTAGTCAAGGGCAAGTGAACAGCTCAGTGGACGGATAGGGAGGTGAATTTGTATGCCCAGGGTTCGTCTGGATGTGATGCCATGTATTCTTCTCAGTTTTCATGGCATGATTCTCATCCAGACTTGGTTCTGTTGTGGTGGTGACTTGCACGATTCTTTATTTCATCCTATCTCAGCTGTGTTTATAACACCCTTTAGCTATTTTGGAATGAAATGCACCCTGTTATTGTAGGGTGGTGGTATTCATTTTCCATCTGTGACAACTTGATAGTGTAAAACCTGAGATGCGTTGGTGGCTTGTTTCAGCTCACTGTGGCTTAGATGAGTTATTTTGCACAGACCCCTGCTGGTGCTCCCTAGTAGGAAAAAGACTGTCTTAAAGTGAATGGATGCACAAAAATGCAGTTGGATGTTACAGCTGGACAGATATGCTCGCAGCTGAAGATAAAGGCATCTAGAGGTGAAGTTGTAAATACCCAGACTGTAGGTCTATGCTGTCCTGAGACTCAATCCTAGAGGTAGAAGTTGTGGCCTCACCTGGATCTCCCTAGTAGTCTTTCTTGGTGATGGTGACTTTCTTTATAGCCATTTGCTTTTCATTTAATTTTAATTTTGTATTTACTCTAGGATCAAGTGGATCACTTGCTGGCTTTGAAGATTAAAGCCTGCTCACTGAACTCCAAGCTTTCTGCCCAGGAAAAGAAGACCATCCTGGCTGACTTAGCAAGTGATAAGCCCGAAGTCAAGCTCCTGTACATCACCCCAGAGATGGCAGCCGCCTCTTCCTTTCAACCTACGCTAAACTCTCTGCTGTCCCGAAACCTTTTGTCCTACCTGGTAATCGATGAAGCACACTGCGTCTCCCAATGGGGACACGATTTCCGACCTGACTACCTACGGCTGGGCATCTTGCGCACTCGCATACCCAGTACACCATGTGTTGCCTTGACTGCCACTGCCACCAAGCAGGTCCAGGAGGACATTGTGTCAGCGCTTAAGCTAAAGCAGCCACTTTCCACATTTAAGACTCCTTGCTTCAGATCTAATTTGTTCTATGATGTGCAGTTCAAAGAGCTCTTGACTGATCCATATGCCAACTTGAAGGATTTCTGTCTGAAGGCACTTGAAGTGAAGAACACCACGGGGGTAAGTTTTACATTTGGGGAAGAAGGCTAAACTGAACAAAATCTACCTTAATGGTCACTGACCTTCCAGTGGTTGATATGGACCCGACAGGTCTGTGGCAGGGATGGAGGAGTCCCTGGAAAAGAAAATGCTGACATATATTTTTTAGTTCCTCTAAAGACGAACCTTTCAGAGGTGTCCTCAGAAAGGGGTTGGTCTAAAAAAAATGGATTAGGAATATGCAACTAGCATTTCTGTCTTGCTTTGTCATGTCCCAGGCAATCATTGTATGATTGATTGTATTCTACTCTTCCAGTGTGCTGAGGATGAACAGACGCATTTGAAGTGTTGTATTGAATTTCCAGCTCGAACGCTAATTCCTAAAATAACTCTCAGCAACTCAGTTATAGCCTCTGCACCTGAATTTATTTGTATGGCACAGGGAGACTGCTTCTTGCCTTGTGTCCACTGAGGGAGGACTGGAGGACCATGTTTGGTCAATGTTGGGCCTTGTAGGACTTGTAAGGAAACTGTCTTTATGTCTGACTTACTTCTGTGCTGCAACAGTATCTTTCAGTTGCTAGGGAATGGGCTTGTGAAGAGCTGAGGTTTAGGCACCCCTCCCATCTCTGCCATACTAATGACTGCAGCTTTGTTGATTGGCTTCAGACAGTGTCATGGACTTTTTCTCCCGTCTGCCCAGGTGTACTCTGGTTGTGGCATTGTGTACTGCAGGATGAGGGATGTGTGTGACCAGCTGGCTATTGAATTGAGCTACCGAGGAGTGAAAGCCAAGGCGTATCACGCAGGTATCGGAAGCTGCATCTGCATCTCTCAGTAGCTGGTAGAACTGAACTGTACACCTCTAAGGCCTGGGTTGGGGATACCTAGGAAACCACTTTCTAGGCATGGTCTGCAATGTGTCTGATGCTCAGGTATCAGGTCTGTGAGGTAAGCATGAGGCCTTCAGCAGAATGGCATTCCCTTCACTCCAGAACTGCTGGCTTTGTTGGATCTTGCATGGCCTAAATACAACAACTGCTTTCATCCCAGGAGGGATCTGAATTTTTCCTCTTTGGAATAGAAACAGCTGCTGCTGACTTCTGCTTGATCGCAGGCCAGTTTAAACAGAGGAGTGTGTACATCAATCTGTTTTAGTGAGGGGGTTGGCTTGCAGTGGGGGAATGAAGGAGGAAGAACATCTCTTGTTTCTTTTATTTTTTCTTTCTTTCTTTTGTTGTTGTTCTTTCCTTCCCTCTTGTTCCCTTCCCAGGACTCAAGGCAGCTGACAGGACTTCAGTCCAGAATGAATGGATGGAGGAGAAGATCCCTGTTATTGTTGCAACCATCAGTTTTGGAATGGGAGTAGACAAAGCAAACGTCAGGTGTGTGAGGCTGTGTTGTGCACTACCAGAGCCTGAAACCTGAGCTGTGCCAAGGGAAAGCCTCAGTCCCTCTATTACCTGATACATCTGACTAAAATGCCTGATGAACACTTGCTAAAACCCACAAAAACAGAGCTGGAGATTTTTTTTTTTATCTTGGAAGCAGCAAAAACAAACCTGGAAGGGTTTTGTAAAGAAATTAAAAACAAGGCACCAGAGCTCCTCTTTGCCAGTCATCATCAAAACCAAGAAAATTGGAGGACTGCTTTGGTTTTTTGCCACACCCTCCAGAGTTTCAAAAAGAGCCATCTCAATGCAATCACAGCTGTCCCTTTCACTTCTCTTAATGCAATAGTTGCCATTAAAAAGCAGTGGGAAGAAAATCTGCACCTAAAATAATTCATACACCCTCTACTAAAATAGTCAGAGCCAGCTTTTTTTAGAGAACTCCTTTTGCAATGCAATGGGGAAAAAAATAGCAGTTCACAAATGGCAATAACCATATAAAAATACAGCTGTAGTCCAAGGACAGAAATTTTGCACATGTTTTCAATTGCTGTTCCTCTGGGACTTCTGTCACCATAATTGCTCTGTGCTGTTAGAATTCCAGCATTGCAATATATAGCTGTGCTGAGTTAGTATTGTGAGCTGTGATCACTTAGTAGAGGGATAACTCAGGTACAGCTCATACAACACCCCACACAGACCTAATCTTTACACTAAAATCCACATAAAGCAATTGCCCTGAACACTGTGGGAGAGGGGCAGGACATCACTGAGATAGTCACATCAGTTCACGACTGTGTCATCCTTCTGCCTGTGTCACTGTGCTGACAGATAACAGGATCCCATGGCAATGACAGACTATTTGACTGCTTGATGCATATGTTGTCAAGTAAGATCAGGTCTGACAACTTCTGGAGGTGACTCTTCTGGACAAAAGGGAAAACGGAAGTGTCTCTTTTTCTGATGGAGTCTGGTCCTCTCTCTTTGCTGCTAATTCAGTTTTGCTTGAGATTATTTATCAACTCCTTCAGTAAACTTCCTGACGGGGATCAAATATGTAGGGCTCTGATGCTTCCTGCCTGGCCTGTTCCTGGAGTGTTTGTGTTTGAAGAAACATGTTTGCTTGCTTTTGTTATTTAGTCTTTTGCCACACCCATATGCATCATACCTGCCTCTGGGACATGCTGGTTTTCAAGCAGGCTGGTATTTAAAACATTGACAGCATTACTGTACTGTAAAATCCTCTCAACACAGGTATAAGCTGAATTGCTGAACACTCAGGTACAAGCAGGTTTAAAGCAGTCTGGCAGTGGTGTGTTGAAAACTTTCCTTCAGAGATTACATAAGGTTTGGTAATCATTCTGTATTCATATTTGCTGGCTAGGAAGGATGCCTTCATCTACAAGTGAGCTTGGTGAGACAGGATTTCCCATGCAGATTTTGCTGGCAAAGCAGTGTCTTTTTAGAATCAAGTATTTCAAAATGTGTTCCGTAATGTTCAAATTGTGTTCCACAAAGTAAACAGGACTTTTCTATTAATGCTGTATTTTATGGGAAAATCTCCCAAATTCCTTAAATCAATGTCCTTATTCTCAGTCTTCATAGCCGTACAATTGTATGCACATTTGGGATAGTCATGTGTGCATTCTTTTCTGTCTGTTTGGAGTGACATCCTGCTCACCTGTTGTTCAGTTGCGTTTGTTTCCTTAGAGCTCTCCTGCCTTCCTTGTCTCTCATGTGTCACGAGGACTTACAGTTCTGTATGCAAAATCCCTTGCTCTGCTAAATCCTCTGTTTATGATTTTGCTGCCCTATTTTTTACTGTTGTTGATGTCCACAAACATGTATGCAGTGATCTGAGAAACCTGCAGCTTTATGTTTCCTGTTATCACATGCAGATTTGTTGCGCATTGGAATATTGCTAAATCAATGGCTGGATATTACCAAGAGTCTGGCAGAGCTGGGAGAGATGGGAAGCCATCCTGCTGCCGCCTCTATTACTCAAGGAATGACCGGGATCAAGTCAGCTTCCTGATTAAGAAGGAGCTCTCTAACATCCAGGTAAGATCTGCAGAATAGTATCCACCTGCCTAGATATGCTGCCTTTGCTCTGAATATGCAAAGATGAAATGACTTTTTCTTGGTCTAGAGCTGTCTGTAGCCCTTTTTCAAGGCATAGCAGAATGGAGTGAAGTGGGAAGGGAAAGGGCTGCCAGACTTCGCTCCAGCTCTATTAGAGAGGCATGGGTGAAGAGTGGAGCAGAGGTAGGGTGGTGGCAGTACCTGTTTGCCGTATTGATCAGAAGGGTTGGATTTGGTCATCGTTACAGTCACTTTATCTCTTTATATTTAAATTGAAGACTATAGTTATTGTTCCCATCTACTTTCAGGAAAAAAAAGGCACCTTAAAAGAATCTGACAAAGCTGTGATGACAGCTTTTGATGCCATTGTGAACTTCTGCGAGGAGCTGGGGTGAGTGCACTTCTTTCAAACACTGTTTAATGGTGGGGAAACCATGCCTTATCCCTTCCGAGGCACTGTTATGACTGAGATCTTGCATGTCCAGGAAAAAGAAAATACTGAATGAATCATCTGATATTTTGCTGTCTGGATTGAGGAAGGTGTCCCTGAGACATCTTTCGCTCACTCCAACCTCTGAATTAACTGTGATGTTGGTCTTGGAGCTGGCCAAGTAACATGGTGATGTTAAACTGTAAGTCCTCTGGCTACGTTCTGTCTTTGATGATGGATTGACTTAGTTACATTTGCTTTTGTTTTGACTCTTTCCTCCTTCACTACATCATCTCTCTTCTAAGGATACAAACAGACAGCCTAATCAGCATGGGATGAAAGCATTTACATTTAATGTTTCTCTAAATCTCAGGGGCTCCACTCTGCAAAGTACTAGGTATCTGTGATTCTCATTGACCTTAGAAAAAGCTGATGGTGCTTAGAGTGTTTCAGAAACAGGCTCAAATTCTGAACGTGCCCAATCTAAATGCAGACTAGCAACCACAACGTGCATTGTTCAGGTTTAGTTCATGACTTGTAAGCTGTAATTGTACTAATTGCTACTCTAAGCTGGATAAGATATCAAAGCTATAATTTTGCCAGCAAGAGAGCAGTATGTGTTCACTAACTGAATGGTCAATGTGTGTCTTGCTTTCAAGTCTGCATTTTGTTTCATTTTTCACACCTGTGTCTAGGGCAACGTTTTCAATGTAATTGTAACACATGCTTCTTTTCTGATGCCTTGGTGAGCATGTTCTCTCCTTGTAGTCATGTTTTGTAAACAAATCCTGTTTTTATGGGGTTGCTCTGGGCAAGTCTTGTATGGTACAACATTGAGTAGTCCTCAGGCACTTGAAGGAGCACTTCTTTGCTCAAAGTGCAGGTAATTCTGGCAACTAGGAGGCTTCTTGCTATAAGAGTTTGATCCACTTACTTGGCTAAGCAGCTCTGCTCCTTCTGGTGTGTGTTACCAGCTCACAGAAGGAGTGGCCAGATGGCTGTTTGTGTCTGGGTTTTGTATAATCTAAGAGGCAGCTGTATGTATCTGGTTAGATGCTAACCTCAGGAAACCTTGTCCTGGTATCTATTTCTCCTTGATTCCTAAGCTGGTTATCAGTAGAGTTAGTCATGACAGTTGTTTCTTGGAATGGACGCTAGTGCCATAAGGCCTGGACAGGGATCACCAAACTAACGTTGCAGAAGCCAGCAGCAGTCACAGGACACGACAGGGTGCTGTCCCAGTGAGGACATGAGTTAGGCTTCATGTAACCATCTTACAGCATCTCCTGCTTCGTGCATGCTGTAAAGAGCCTGACTGCTATCTGAAGTGAGGACCTCCTCTAGAGCTGTGCTGCGGCAGTGAGGCAATAACTGAGCAAGGACAGAGAGAAAACAATCTCCTTTGCTCAGATGAATAGTAGTGGAAATAAGATTTCACTGGGTACATACAGAAATCTCTCTTAAGGGACTATCACTGGCCTAATTAGAAATCACGTCTCCCATACTGTCTTCCCTCCCACAGCTTTGTACACTCTTCCTACTATATAACATGCCATATGCATCCCAGAGTCACCTACTGTGGCACCACTGACTGGCTTCCCTGCTTATAACTGTACCGGAGACTAAGATGCTATTTGAAGGAATGCCACATTGCATTTCTTTTTTACTTTTTGAATTAATACAGTTCTATTTCCTATCCAAACAGTGAAAGCAAACCTGAGACTCTGACCTTGCAAGGTTCTAAATAAGGACAAATAAAGACAGATTTGTATACTGGCAAGCAAGTTTTTGCATAGTATATTTAGGCTATTGTCAGAGTATGACAGGAGAACAATGGTATAAGCTGCTTTTAAAGAGTGGGTTTAGACAAAGCTTTTGCTGGTCAGAGTTTCCTGTTGCCCATTTGTAAGATGGAAAAAAAAAAACCCAACCATGTAACTGCAGCAGTGGAAGACGTCTGTTCAGTTTTAGGTGGTGGTTGACCATTTGCCACCTCTAACCAGTGGTTTTGCTAGGAAGATGAAAGTCAGGCAGAGATGAGTTGACTTTGGTATTCAGCTAGTCATGCAGTTCCTGAATACAGATAGCCTTGTGTATTTAGTTTGCTGTGGATTTGCAGAACAACTTGCTGGCATTGGTGCCTTGCTGTTGATGCAGGAAAGTTGCATGAGGAGAAATAACCACCCAAGGAGAGAAGATGAGAAAGCTTTTCTATGAACACCACAATCAGGTTGTAGCTGGGCTGATTCTTGCTTAGCTGCAGGGCTCCAAGTACTGCGTCTCAGCTTCACTGTTCATACACCACTCTGTTTGTGCCTTGGAGATGAGCAGCACCCAAAGATGGCAGCAAATAAGAGGAGAGCAATAAAAACAAGACAGAAGGTGCCAATCACCACTAGCCCTCCAAGAGCCCAGTCACTTGTTACAGTCAATCTCTTTAGGTCCTCCAGAACTGTGGATACCTCTTGTACTGATGACATGCTGGCTTCCACCCTGCTGGAGTAGACAAGAACAGTATCAGGTGTTGGTGTATCTGCTCTATGCTCTGAGCCTCAGTCCTGAAACCAGTATAGGCACGCACACCATGCCTGCAGGTATTCCTCTTCCAAAAGGGTCACCCCTTTTGGAGGGTCATCCTTCACAGAGATGGGAGCATAAACCGTAAGAAAGATAGCTGAGGCCAGTCTCATAATCAGATCTGCAAAGACGTAAAGAGGAAAGCTTCTGGCTTTACAAGATTTTGGCAGTTGAGATAACAGTTTATCAATATTTTTAATAATATAATATAGTGTTTCTCCCAGCATGTTCAGTCTGTCAACTGTACAGCCTATACATGAAAGACAAGTATTCAGTGGGAGAACTTGCTTGATAGCATTGGAAGTATCTCCAAAAAAGGAGCTGGGCACTTAAACTCTGCGAACGCACTGGGGATTGAATGAACACTTATTACAAAAAAAACAAACCAAAACAAAAACCACAAAAAACAACCCCACCAATAATAAGCGAAGATCTTCATGTACAACTTCTTGCTCCCATAGGGTTTAGAATAGTCTAGTTATGTAAAAAAGGTCTCCTGTTACTAGTTTGCTTTAGTGACTTTCTGTTACTCTGCAATGGAAGCATAAGTTGTCCTCCCATTAAGTACTTGGGTCCAGCAACAATTTAAACTGGGATCTCAGTGGGTTCTACACACTTGCTCTTTCACCGATACTTTGCATGATGACTTGGCTATCAGCTTTCTAGAGGACATCCAGCATCTCTTTGTGAGCATCTTGTGGTTTTACTAAAGCTTTCTTGCTTCTCAAGGGAAAGGATCCATTACTTTTCACACTTCCTTTCAAATGTGACTGTGCAGATGCCATACAGGAAGAGATCTTTGTTATTTTTTAAAATTTGTTTGACTTGCCACCCCTTATGCCTTAATATTGTAAGGAAGAGGATTAGTGATGTAAAGCATGTTTTGTCCTTAGCAAGTCACACTTGACGAGGAGCACAAGTTTGCACTTCTTGCTGAAGTTTTTGTTTCTTTCTCAGTAGTCAGAATATCCATTTCATGTTTTCTGGAATGATGGCAGATCCCCAGTCTCTAACCAACAGGCATACTAGACATGAAAGCTTCCTTCACCTCTAAAAAGCAGACAGCCTAGATACTAGTTCTGTAGACCCAAAGGCAGAAACCCTGCGTGACTGTACACCCTAGAAAGTTCCTCTCTCTTTTGCTAACTGCAGTTAATCTCCTGAAATAGATGAGCTGTGATTTTATAAATACCTGAAGCTGTTGTGTGTTGTAGTAGGTGTTTCTTCTGGTGCCTCCTCCACACCCGCTGCAAGAAATCTTGGCCTGTGGTGAGGGACCCCCTTACTGCAACTGAAGCTTTGTAGAGCTAGCATGGAAGTTGCCCGTTTGTACTGCAGTAAATGATTAACAGCTGACTTTCCTGTAAAGGTGTGGCTAATCTAACCAAAGGCCTTGAGCCTAGTTAAAAAGACCTAGTCCAGCTGTCACTCAGACATTTCTTAGTCTCCATGGCTTTATCCACTCATGCACCTGTTCCAATGCTTGTAAAGGCCCACTACGTCCTCTGACTGCAGGTTGTAGTGGAGAGAAGATGGCTTTGTTTCTGAATCTGTACTGGAAGCTCTGTTAGGAGACTGCCATATCTAAAATTTGGACCCAGTCCAAACTTCAGGACCCAGTCCAAACTTCATCGTGACAGTTTAGATGGATAAACTCATTACAGAGCCTTGCACTGCTCTTAGCTGCAATAAAAATGACTCCCTGTTGCTTTCTTAACTGAAGACCAGAGGGATGGTGCTGGAGAGAGGTGGGAGGGGAGAAGGAGGAGAGTGTGGTGTGTGAGGCTGTGTGTTTTTAAAACGAAACTTGTTTTTCACAAGCCAAGCAAATCACTTTGAAAACAGAGGGATGATGTTACAGAATAGAAGCTATTCCATTAAGTCATCAGTAAAACGTCAACCACTTCTGCTGGAGAGGCTGGCCTCACTGTCTCTTCTAGGTTCCTCAGGGAAAGAAATTATTTCAACACTTGTATCATCAGGACTGAAGCAACTGTATTCCCTTGCAGTTCCTTCTAGGCTCACTCAGGCTTTTACAACATGTACAAAAGTTGATGTGTTTGAAGCAGTCTTGCCTTTGTGCTCTTTTGAGTCTCTTGCTTTTTGAAATAGAGAGGATCCATCCTCACTAGTGCTTAGCGTGTTCCAGGTCCTTTTATGTGGATAATTATTGAAGCCAAAAACACAAAAGCTAGTGTGAGCGGTGAGCAGGGACCCAGAGACTGGCATGTTTCCAGACAACAGAAACTGAAGAGCTGCAGTAAGCCAGAGATTTGCTGGGCATCTTGCAGGCCAACGTGACCTGTTGCATGCAAGAAGGTGGCAGACCCCACCCAGCCCGGAGCAAGTACAGGAATACTCCAACCGAGTCCAGTCAAAACACACTATTAGGCCTGTGAAGTCCAGGCAAGTATGTAGACATCAGTCCAGAGACCCCTCTTCTACATGGTGGCTGCTCCTCTGCTCCAGAAAGCCACCTGACTTCTTTGGATAGGCTTAATTTTCTCCTTCTCTTGTTTTTTTAACAGTGCTGTATTTAGTCTCTGCTTCTAATTCGGGAACTTACAGTGGCAGAGATAAGACAGCCATTTCTCTTGTCCCTCTGCCTGGTATCTGTCAGTGGTTTCTAACTTGTAACACCACTGGGGAACATGTATTTGTAGCTTTTGCTGTTGAGATAAGGCCTGGCAGCTTGATCCTAGTGACAGCAACCTGTCAGTCGCTGGTATGTTTCCAGCCCTCTGAGCTTCCTCCTCACTGTTAGCACAGGCTGGTTCCATGCTGCTGAAACATTTCTCAATGGGATTCTGTTAATTCCTGTAGCTAGCACTGTCTAGCACAGGCTAGGAAAGAAAGCAAGCTCTGTTCTTGCACAAGTCTCGTGACTTAACATAGATACAGAAACATCTGTTGAGTCTGTCCCCTGCGAAAGAGAGGTTCTTGAGACTTCTTGTGTAACCCCTATTGCCACTCGTTTGTCAGTGAAACGAGGTTAGTGCGACGCATCTCTGAATGTTGATTAAAGTAACTTGATGCCACGCTTGAGCTTATCCTACCCTAACATATTGGTTGGGAGTGAGAGCTTTGGGACAGCGTAATAAAGGCCAGTGCTTTGTTAATCTTATTGTCACTGTGCATGCAGTAGCTCATACTAGTGCAGTCGTCTGTGGGCAGTTGTAAAGTCGGGGCTCAAATATTTACCTCCTAAGGAATGTTCTCATCTTCTGATGGAAAGTTTTAATTTTTATTAATTTAAAATTAACATTGGTAGTTTGAGGAAATTTTTTTCTTAATTTTTAGACTATTCTCTGTGTCACTGGCTGCAGATATATTCCAATGTGCAGCAGTACAAAATGCAAAATACCTAAATTTAGTTTCTTTGCAAAAATTAAAGTGCATTAAATACATAAGAAGCTACCAATGTACTGTGCTTTTTACTAATTTGGGTGCAGGCATCAGAGAAAAGAGGTTTCTTTACAAAGTTTTGGGTTTTTGTCCCTTCTGAAGTGTGAACAAAGCCCACTTAAACTTGATGATTCTTTTCTCTCTAGCTAGATGTTGGCGCTGGTATATACATGTGTAATCCCTTTAACTCCTCTACACTTAGCAGTTGGAATACAAGGGAAGAAGATGGCTTGCCTATACGCACGTAACTTTCTATACCTTCTCATAAAGGTGGCTGGTTTCACATTTGGGGCTGAAAGACAGACCAGTGAGTTACAGAATTAGGTGCAATATGAGGGTCTTCGGTTTGGCTATCCCTGTTATGAAAGTCATGGCCTGCGCCATAGCCTTGTACTTACATAAATCCTTTTCTGAAGTTCACCGAAGTGTAAACCAAACGTACGCAGCGGCTGCAGCATGGAAAAGGGATTTATTTGCATTTGTTAACTTCAGCCGTACAGCCCATTCTTGGCTCTGTTTTGTCACAATGCCTGCTGTCAGCTGCTGCATGTGTACCCTGAAGTGACGGCTACCATACTGTATGTCAGTCCTCTCAAATGCCTTTGTGTGTGCTAATAATCATACCTTAGGCATAATGTTTGTGTCCACTAAAGTTTCACACAGTGCAGGGAGTCGGGCACACAGGTCCCTCAGATAAGAATAGGGATTTGTTCATCTCCTGTCATTCCCATGCTCTGGAAGAACAATTCACCCACAATAAGCAGAAGAGCAGAACCACATGGGGGATGGGGTAGGAGTGAGCACGTTTAGCAGCAGAATGATCAAATTAAGCTGTAGCATTGGTGAGTTTTTCCCTTTTGCCTTCATCTTTCTGTTTACAAAGGGTATTGCACATGATCTGATTTTTCTCTTTGTGAATTTCACATCATTGTAACACCAATGAAATAAAGCAGGGAGTGTTTGTTACCAGCTGTACTTAGAGCCTTAGCTGGCATGTCTAGATCAGAAGGTCCACAATTTGTTTTCAGGAGACATTTCAGCTAAATATGTCTGTTGCAGGTGACTTTTAACAGAGCAGGTTTGGGCTTGATCTAAGATGTATTGGGCATGTGGACCTCCAGTGATGGCAGTGGGTTTTGCTAATACCCAGCATCATCCTTCTGGATTAATCACTTGTGAAGAGAGTGGGTGCTGCCTAGCATGTGGCAGCTTACATGTTCTGTGCTTTGGTGTATGGTTTCCATGCTCACAAAGGGAATCCTTGGCTGGCCCAGCCACACGGCTATCACTGGGAAACTGTGTCTGTTTTCTCAGCAGCATGTGTCCATGCACCCCCACCCCATCCCAGAAGAGGGAGACAGTGATGGTAAAGTAGCGTTACCTTTCTGGTCACACCACGGAGCCCAGTAATGGCTGTCACAGAAAGAAGGAATTCCAAGCTGTGATTTCTGGTCCTCTGAGTCATATTAATTAATATTGTTATTGCCATTTTCAGTGAGCTAGTGTAGAAAGTCATTCCCATAGGACTGAATCATGATGTTCATGCATGTTCTTGATAGTAGGTTGTGTCACCTCTTGTTGCACTTCATGAATGGGCAATTGGGCGGACTTGGATCTTCCGACGTCTGTGGTCAGGATGTCCGTCACAGCTACAGCAGCTATAGCAGCAGCAACTGCAGGCAATGATCATAAGCAGCAGAACAGTAACTGCAAAGAGAAGCAAAGGACATTGCTTCATGATGCAGGAGCAATCACTGGAGAATAACCCTACATCTCCTCCAAGCAGTTGCATGAGCAGCAGAATGAACAAAGCGTGGTTTCTTGCCTTTCTCCCCCCACCCTCCATATCCCCATCTCCTTCCTCCTAAGTTCCTGCTTCCTTGTATTAGTTATCCATTTAATCTGGACGATCATTACGGGATATTTCATGATCTTAAAGCTATGTACCAAACCACCACAATCTTTACCTGCCTAATAGGCTGTTGTTTTGGAGGTGACATGCAGTAACTAAGTAGAGCTATGTGCCTGGAAAGGATGGATATCCAGCTCTCCCCATAGTTGTGTCAGAAGCAACTCAAGAAAATTTGGTTAGTCAAACTAGCAGTTGCATTTCTGAAGAGTGCAAGTAGTGTACCCTTTAATGAGGATAGATACTCGTGACTGTGGTTGGCTTTACTGTTTCTTCTGTATTTAGCTTGAAAAATGCAGGGTTTTTTTTCACAAAGCAGTGGGCTAACTTTCTGTATTCTACACTAGGCATAACGGTTGGCATTGGGAGAGATATATTAGCTTCTCTGGAATAGAAAAAGATGACATGTTTAATCCTGCAAAACATGTAAGAGTGTGTGAACGTGCACATGTGTGTGCATGTATTCCTTAGAAGTCTGGAGCTGGGGCTGGCAAGTTACAGGACCTGTGGGGAACCAACTGTAGGTAGGAAAAAAATAAAGCAGCAGGTGTGTCTTTCTGAATTCCAGCCCAGGGAGGAGTGTCCAGGCTGGATACACACCCTTCCTTTTGGCTGGGAGCAAAGTGTACCTCTCTGAGGGGGAGGGCCTGCCTTCCTTCCTGTTTGTTTTGCCATTGTCTAAACAAACTTCATCCCCCTCGATCAAGTAGCTCTTTGTTATGTCTTCCATGCCATCCCCACACAGAGCAGCAGGAGGGCTCTTGCCATTACCAGAGGAGAATAAATAGGCATAGCTTCCTCAGCTCAGGCTTCCACTGAACTAAGCACAGGAATGACACCCAGAGTCTCAGACTTTAAGTCTCTTTTGTGGCAGTGAGATGCCCTAATACCATTTGTTGTAAACTATCTCCTATGCATCAAAATATTGCAGCAGCTCTGGGTTGGTTGAAATACTGCTGTTTAAACTAATGCTTAAATGTAAGAGCTCTGGGGAAAGCTATACTGTTGCCTGTCATGCTCTACATGCGTGTAGAGATACATACTGAGTATTAAAAAATTACCTAAAAATTAAACTGGGCCTCAGAGCACAGCCTGGAAAACAACTGCCAACACCACCAACGCACCAACAAAGATTATGGAGCAAGCTGCTGCCACTATAGAAGAGAAGAGACTTTCTGACACCCCTTTACTTCCACCAATAAACTCACCAATAAACAGAAGAACCACACAAAAGGACACAATCTCCACAGGGTCAGCCTTGGGCAGTTTCTGGAGCTTAAGGAGAAACTTCTCACCAATGGTTTGCATTTCCTTCAGAAAGCCTTCAGAAGACATTCTGGCTCAATCTCTCCAGGCTTTATGCTGTAGAATAACCAAACAGAGAATAAACCTTTTCACTGACTAATGCTAGGAAGCTGCCAGCCTTCTTATAGAGCTGGTGATCACAAGGAAAACAAGTTTATCTGGTCTCAGTCCTTGTTCCCAGTAGCTAAGGTGGAGGACTATTAATTGTCTACGTGTTCTGGCACTGTTTTAATTTCAGAATCTGGCTTTGAGGGTGCTTTTGTCAGCTGCACTGTTGAGCAAAGGCAAAATGGTGTTTATTCTAAAAGGACACTTATTTCAGCAGGCATAGAGTTAGACCTGGACAGTGCTTGCCCTTGGCTTTCAACCAATGAAAGTATTTTATTTTTTTTCCAGTTGTGCTAACTTGTCTTTCCAGAAAGAAATGCAATTCTAACTTGACTTGAATTCCAAAAGCTGAACTCCAGTGGTACGTAATTTTCAGTTGTTTTTTAACCGAGTAACACAAAGTAGACCCCCTTGAAGACTTCTTGCACTTTCAGCTGCAGAAAGACCCTTTAAAAACTAAGGCACTTACTTCAACACCTCACTACAATACCATTAATAATGTTTTATCAACCAGTTTTACTGAGTGGTGATATTAAGAGCTAAAATCTGTGTTCAGTGGGGACAGCTGGATGCTTTTCAAGTTCTTACAGATGACTGGAAGTTTTATACAGTACCTTTTTTCTTTTAAGCCACAGTCTGTTCTAATTGAGCAATATATGAATTGAACAGTGGATGTCCACCCATCACTGCTGGTGATGAGCAAAGCAAAAGCCCCTGGATCTATCAGGCAGATACCTCCCTTGTGGAGCTAATCCCTCCTGCCCTGCTCGGTAATCTTACTCCTTCTTTATTTTCAGAAAGAATGATCACCAGGAACTATTGTTACTGAAAATATTATTAGTCTAGTCAAAGTTAGATGCCTTGCTTTCGCCACCGATGTTTGCTGTTCTTTTCCCCCATGAGCAAAATTTTGGAAGGCATTGCAACAAACAAGCTTGCGTGAGAGCTATGGAAGTTCAAGTTTTGCTTTAGTCAATAACTGGAATAGGATATCGTTGAGAAATATCCATAGTTTTGCCTAAAACAAGTGTTTGGACAGGCCAACACTTGGATGGATTATGACGTGTCATTGTTATATCAGACTGTACTTGCTTGTGTGTTGTAATAGTCAATGCTGTTTTATGGGACTTGAACATTGCAATTTAATATTGTAGTCTTGGTGATAAGACAAAGCCAAGTCACCAAGACAGTACTTCCAGAATAAGCCAGCTAGCTCATTACTGCACATCTGGTTTGGTTAGTCAAACAAATGGATGCTTGGAGTTCAGTTTTTCTAAACACACTGAGGACAGAGAGACCTTGGCTGTTTCTTTGCATGCTGGGCTTAAATACTACAGTGCCAAGTTAAATTACATTTTGTATGTTTATGCAATTCAAAAAGGGTTTTCTTTGTTCTTTTAAATCCAAGCTAAGGAATACAAATCGGAACCAGCTGGTTTCCTAGGGATGGGGGTGGGTGGAAAATCCACATCTACAGAAAGATCTCTGTGCAACTTAGCAGGGAGGCATAGCTGTGGCCTTTTGACCTGAAAAGGTCACTTTTGAGAGTAGGGTTAAATAGTTCTTACCAGATGATTGCCGTACCCCAAGTGAGCTGCTCCAGAAATGGCTGCTTTATCCTTTGCACAGTGCTGTCGGATTCTGTGTCAGCAGGTTTCCAGTTTTGTTTCCATTCCAAGAGATGGTGGTGCAGGCAGAGGTGAAGTGATTTGTGTCTTCTGCTCTTGGCTCTAGAAGAAAAACTTAAAAAAAAAAAAAAAAAGTATTTCTGACTCTAACATTCTGAAAATATATGTTCCTTTTTGGGGTGTTTCTCCCTGCCCAGAAGCTCTCCCAGTAAGGAATCTGCTGTAACCTTTCAGACCTTGCTTTGAGCTGCACCAGAAGTATAAGAGCCAGGCTTCTGAAGTTTGGGTATACAGTGTAAAATTACTGATCAGGATTGTAGAACTCCAGGTGGCTTAGCAAAGTGCCTAGCCTAAAGTGGTTAGAGCTTGTTGTCCCAGTAATGGACATACCTCTGCCCATGGTACCTGATCTGGAGCTAAGTGAAGGAGTTTTTATTCTACAACTTGCAAGGAATGTTGCTTGTTTACCTTGGTTTGAACTTCTTCAGGGACAAAGTTTGATGTTGGTAGTGCAGTCTCCAAGCTACCCATGAGGAAGCAAATGTTTTTCTGCTTGACTGCACTTCTGACTGCACACTGGTTCCAAGGGCTCTCGCTGCTTTGGGATTTCTGCTTGTGGAGCACAGCAAAAGGGTGAAGAATAAATTACTTCTTTAAAAAAAAAACACAACAAAAACCACTGAAATTCTCCCAAGAAAGCTAGTTATATTAATGGACTTTTGTATCTTCCATTCTACTTGTGATGTAAAGTCTTTGGTCAGGACTAGTTTCGATTGTGACCTTTTTCCAATTGATTTCATCAGAACCAAGATCTTACCCTAGAGATTAGCATAAGGGTAAGGGTAGTGCTGTGTGACTTAAGTTGTTTTATGCATCTGCCTTATCTTCCTCCAGAGCAGAGGACAGATGGCTGTTAGGGGCAGCAAAGCTGATGGAACTGGTTACGGAAGAAATGCTGAATTTCACAGGGCAACTTAGTCTTCATAACGCATTGTCAGACTAATGTCGTGAACTTTTGCTCCATAGCTGTAGCTAGAGATCATATGAAGTGAAAATGGGGTGAAGAGTGGCAAGATGAGAAACTTGCATAGAAAAGAAAGTGAACACAATGCTGATGTCTTGTGACAGGCAGTTTGGAAGTTCCTGCTGGGGTGGGGTGGCAGCCTGAAATTTGTGGTTTCAGCTGTTTCCTCTTCTGGCTGTTCTTTGAAAAATAACTCATCTGTCTGGTGTTGCCAGTGAGACTAAATCATCAATTCTTTCTGCCCTCCTCTGTGTTACAAGGTCTGGCAGGGGAGGGAATAAAACACATCATCTAATTTGGTTTTATTTGGTTTTGAGAAAAAAACGCTGAATCTGCCATGTGCCATGAGTTGTTAGCCTTGCTTGAAAAGAGAGAGCACAGTACTAACGCAAGGGGATGCCTGACATCTGCAGGTGTGCTGCTCAGCTGCAAGGATTAGATGAGCCTTTAAAACCAAAGCATCATGGCTTGTGTTTCTGTAGAATCAGATTCCCAGAAAGTGCTAATACTTGTTTTTAACACAGATTCATCTTGCTGTGCCCACTGAGTAAAGCTGTGAAAATTGCCATAATAGCACTGAAATTATCTTTCAGAACTGTTTTAATGGACTTACGCCATACTGAAGCACTCTAAGAAGTTGGCTGCTCAGCCGTTTTGAGAATACAGCCATTAAAAGGTCTCGATCTAGACATTCAAGGCAAAAGCCTTGGTCAGGGTTTCTTTGTACTGTGAACTGGCTGTGTGTGGTAGCTTCCAGGCTTCAAGCAAGAAAAAAGTTTTGGAATGACCATGTAAGGTGAGGTCCCACATCCCTCTGTCTGCCTTAAGCTAGTCAAGTTGCTGTAAGTATTTTGTAATGGATGTAAATTGATGGGGGTTTTTTTGGTCTATCTTTGGTTTGGAAAGCTGTATCCTATCTGTGTGTCTACGCAGGCGCATCAAAAGTTGAACTGTAGGGAGTGGGTGAGCTTAAATTTACTGTTGAGGAATGAGACACTTGTTTAGTCATAACCCTGGTGGCATTTGAGCAGCCTATTTCAGTGCAAAGAACATGAATTTGAGTTTGTGGTTTAGCCCTAGGACTGGAAGTTAGTAAATGCAGGCAGTTTTCTTGGCCTGCCAGTGATGCTAAGTGGTTGTATGACTTTGGGTAAGTCATCCCATGCCTCTGTTAGGTGACTTAATCTCTGCAAAGTGGTAGAACATGTAACCACCATCAGAGGTTTGTTTGTTGTGTGTTCCAGTCTCTAACATGCTCTGAAATCTCTAGATAGAAAGACAGTAAGTCCCTGGTTTTGTTGCAGTTACAAAATGAAATGACCTTTGCTTGCTAACTGCTTGTTACACTTCAGTCATTGCGCCCCTTTAGGATGAAAGTAGATGAAAGCATGGCTTCTACTCTTGGTTGCTCCTTACCCAGCCATGCTCCACAGGGTTTTATTTCTCTTGACGTGTTCCCAATCCATTGGTTTTACTGTAGTCCCTCTGAGAATCTTTGCTTGTGTGGGTTTGTTGCTATAGTAATCTAAAAATGGGTTTGAAGCTTTGGAAGGGGGAATTTGTTGGTGCTGCCCTGAAGCTGCCAATGCCTCTAGTCCTAACGCAGCAAGTCCCAGTGAGGGTGAGTTGGATATCCTCCACTGTACCCATCACCCATATCAGCAGTGCTCCAGAGACCTTACAAAGTAGCACCTCCCTGATGTGCTCAAGCAAGTAGAATGCCAGGGCAACATTCTCATTGCAATGTTGTCTTTTTCCCAAGACTGTGGCTGTGGAGAAGCAGATATTTTGGGTTGTTCTTACTCAGACAAGTCAAACAATTTGGTTTAAATTAGACCAATACAGGGATGGGAAGCCTGTATGGATTGTGGTAGCTTATTTGGTGGGAAATCTTAGAAGGCAATCCCAGCCTCATGGAAGGAAGGTGCTGAGCAGCTGAAGGGGAGGATGTGCTTTTTATTCTAGTCTAAAACTTTAAAATAAACTCTGACTGTATTTGGCCACTTTCTTAAGACCTTGAAGGCTTG
Organism: Phaethon lepturus; assembly: GCF_000687285.1. Classification (NCBI taxonomy): domain Eukaryota; kingdom Metazoa; phylum Chordata; class Aves; order Phaethontiformes; family Phaethontidae; genus Phaethon; species Phaethon lepturus. Next base: position 60,683 of record NW_010546937.1, read on the forward strand.
GCCAGGTTCTAAGCCTACCAGCTTTGTTCTTGGTTCCTGAAACGTGCTTCTGATTTCGTATGGATAAGGTCTGCAACGCTTCCTGTCCTAAAACAGTGCTGGGCTGCTAGGTGTTGTTACAGTTCAGATGCATTTTGGCAGAACATGTAATAATTCCTGTACCATTGTTTATTGTTCGAAGTTTGTAATGTACTTCTGAGATGAAAAGGGCTATAGAAATGTAGTCATATTATCAATGCATGGTTTTCCCTCATCGTTGTTAATGCAATGTTTGCTGCCATGACTGTAGTTAACCAGCCATGTGAATGTTAACTATAGTTCACAGACAAGCCCTTTTTTTCTAAAACAGGAGTGAACAGAGCCAGTCAGACCTATAATTCATTCCCAAGTAGATGAAAATAGTTTCCAGTATCAAGAGAATTTAGCTTTTTAACAGCACACACCCAAACTGGTAAACGGCAGCTCAATGTCATGGGAGAAAAGCTTTGACTTTGTCAGCTGGTCTGGAAACGGCGGCCACACATTCTTCCATATTATAAAGCTGGCCTGACTGGGTAGCCATTTGGCTGGAATACCCTATCATCTCCACCAGCCACTATTTGGAGACTGGTTTTGAGGCAGCACCGTAAATATTCCTTCCCTCCACTACAACCTAATATTAGGTTAATATAAAAAGGCACTGAATTCCCTGCAATAGCAGTCTGAGAAGCCCCATTGGGGCACTGAGCTAAGAGTCTCTCCACCTCTACAGCACACTGGGTTTTCTCCAGTCCATCCCACAAATAAGTCCACAAAACCCCACGAGATAATTCCTCACTACTAGTCCCATTTTTAAGAAGTGGAGAAACCAAAGCACAGAGCCATCCACTGAAAGGAAAAGGTCAATTTTAAAAATAAACCTGTAGCTCTTCTACAGGAGAACTTTTTTTAGGGTTGCTGATGCTTGAATCTAGCCTGAAAGTCTTCTAATATTAGCAAAATAACCATTTCCCAGGAAGCTGACAGACAGGTAGCTGTGTGCCTGTGAAAGCCTTGTAAATAGTTACTTCACAAACATACTGGTATCTATCAGTAGTTTGGTGTTTGAGGTAAGGCAGCTGGAGCCCCCTGAGAATGCTGGAAACACCTTCTCCATCTTCTTTCAGCCACCTCTGTGTCCTGTCCTTGGCTGGTCTCAGAAATGCATTTTTGAGTTTTTTTAAATATGCTGGTCTGATCCTAGTAAAGATGCCACTTGGGTGTAGGAACTCTGAAGGCTGCAACAGCTGCTTCCTCAGAAGCTGTGGTTGCACGGGGTAGTGGTGAGGGCCTGCATGGAGGTGGGTGCTGCTCTCCTCACCCAGCTCTCTTGCAGGCTCTTAGGGTCCCTGCCATCCAGCGTGCAGCTCTGCTCAGTGGCCCGCTGCAGGCTGTGTGGGTCAGGGGGTTGCATTACAGAAAGGATCTGCTCTATCAAACTTGGTTTATTTTGTACCTCCACTCCCATAACTGCTTTTGCATTGCAGTCAGGCTAAGAGGCCCGTGCGCTATGACAGCTGTAACACAAGCCATGTCCTGCTTCTTTTATCCAGACATGTGTTTCGTATTGCTTATTCCCCCCCCCCGCATATGTACAACACGGCTGCGGCTGGACAAGCCCCCAGCCAAACCCATTAAGATTTTCTTTTGGCGAGGAAAACTTGGCATGTTTCTCTACCTCCCTCCCCTGCCCTCTGCCCTCGCTCCTCCCTTCCCCACTCCCCCTCCCTTTGTTTTTCCCGTACTTTGAGAAACCATCTTAACTGCAACAAACAACCCACAGAGACCCTTCATTAGCAGGGTGGAAACTTCCCTCCAACCCCTTTGAACCTAGGGTTAGACTGGAGGCGTGTGGGTCTTAACTACTAGATCTTCTAACACAGGCAGTTCCAATTCGGTGTTTGTACAACACGTAGGTCAGAAAGACCTGCCCTCCCTTCCACATTAATGGCAACAGAGAGAAGTGGAAATACCTGATCCTTAACATTCCTCCCTACAGGCATGTGTAGGATCGGGAAGACATATTTTTGTGAGAATTGGCTTTCTGCCTCACTCCCTACCTGTTGTAAACAGCTGACTGCCCGTGCACCTCCTGGAAGAGGCAAGAGGTCCCAGCTCAGTGCTAGGAGCTGCAAGAACTTCCAGAGTAACAAGCTTCAGATAGCAGAAAATGAGGGCTTATATGGTCAGTCTCCTTGCCAGCCCCCTTCCCACAGCTGGCAGCAAAGAGATGGGAGTATAGCTTGTGGGACACCTCTATGTGAAGCCAAGGCTTACAATGGGTAATTAAATGTGTTTGGGGGATCCTTTTCCTCTTCCTTCCCTTCTCACTGTATTCAGACCTGATGGTCTTGTTACTGTAAACCACAGACCACGTATGTGTATGTATGTGTGCTCAGAGCAGTAGTTTCTCGTGCTGTTTTGAATAGTAAACCAGCATCTGTGCCTCATACACGAGCTGATTTTCTTTTTTTAAATGCTCTTGTTAGAAGCCATGTAAAATCTTTCCATTTATTTCTATTGGACACAGATGCTTAACTTCCACAGTATGCTAGTTCCCCGACCAGGGCTTGTTTTCAAGCTGTTTGCTTCAGGATTTGGGGGATAAAACTTGTCTCAAGCTGGGAGGAGCTCTGGAGAAACTCTGTGGCTGGTACCTACTTGGTTTCGCATGCGCTTGCCTGTGCTGGCAGCTGCTCTTTAATGGCACATACGCCGCTTGTACAGAGGAACAGACCAGCTGCCTTGTCCACACTAAATATTAATATATCAAGTCATCACTGTGGAGAATGCCCTGTGCTAGATCTGCTTATCAGCTAAGGTCACATTCTGTAACAACGACAGAAAAATGAGCAGACAGCCTTTCTAATCAGCACAGAAGTTGCTTACTCCTGCTCTGCCTGCCGAAGCAGTGCCAGACTGCGGGCTGGCCCCTTTTGTTAGCGGTACGGCTGCAGCGCAGCTTTCTGCAATCCTATTAAAAGCTTTTTCTCTTGCCACCTTGGCTCCCGAGTGTCCCTTGCAGATCAATTCAGGCTAGCAGGCTCTGCTCCGGGGCCGATTTTGCAGCTCACTCTACAGAGAGCTACAAAAGCTCCAGCTACTTGCTGCTAGCTGAATGCTAAGGTGCCACGCTTGACCGAACACCAGCAATAGCTCAGCCTTACCCCAGCCCGGCCGCGAACTCTTCTCCTCTTGTTTTTCCTTCTGTCTTCTTAAAACTTTCACGTCATCCTGCCCCTCATCCTGGCTCGTGTCTCGCTCCTCGCTCGCTCCTCTCTGCTCTGCTGCTGACAGCCAGCTGTTGTCTCTGCCCTTTTTTT
>NW_010546938.1:0-45259 GCF_000687285.1 Phaethon lepturus
AGTGAAGAAGGAGGGGAGGAGGTGCTCCAGGAGCAGAGATTCCCCTGCAGCCGCTGGTGAAGACCATGGTGAGGCAGGCTGTCCCCCTGCACATGGAGGTCCACGGTGGAGCAGATATCCCCCTGCAGCACATGGAGGACCCCACACTGGAGCAGGTGGGTGCCTGAAGGAGGCTGTGACCCCATGAATAGCCCATGCTGGAGCAAGCTGCTGGCAGGACCTGTGGGCTTGTGTTGAGAGGAGTGTTGAGAGGAGTCCATGGTGGAGCCAGTTTGCTGGCAGGACGCGTGACCCTGTGGGGGACCCACACTGGAGCAGTCTGTTCCTGAAGGACAGCACCCTGTGGAAGGCACCCAGGCTGGAGCAATTCATGAAGAACTGCGGCCTGTGGGAAGGACTCATATTGGAAAATTTTAACGGAGAACTGTCTTCTGTGGGAGGGACCCCACACTGGAGCAGGGCAAGAGTGTGAGGAGTCCTTCCCCTGGGGAGGAAGGTGCAGCAGAGACAATGTGTGATGAACTGACCACAACCCCCATTCCCTGTCCCCCTGCACCGCTCGGGGGGGGGAGGAGGTAGAGAAAATCAGAAGTAAAGTTGAGCCTGGGAAGAAGGAAGGGGTGGGGGAAGATGTTTTGGGATTTGGTTTTAGTTCTCATTACCCTACTCTGATTTGATTGCCAATAAATTCAACTAACTTCCTCAAGCCGTCTGTTTTGCCCATGACAGTAATTGCTGAATGATCTCTCCCTGTCCATATCTTGCTTCTCTTTATACTTTCTCTCCCCTGTCCAGTTGAGAAGGGGAGTGATAGAGCAGCTTTTGTGGGCACCTGGCATCCAGCCAACATCAATTCACCACAATATGTGTGAAAGTTGCTGTTCTGGGTAGAAAATTTTCCTAACATATGACTTGAATTGACATGAAAATGACTAGAATAAAACAGAGAGTGGCAAGTGCAAATGGCTCAATCTTTTTTTTTGGAGCCTAATAAATGCAAAACTAAAATAAACAACCACAGAAAAAATGAAAATGAAAAACATTCTCCAACAAATTTAAATTACTTAAAGCATTGAGAATAGAAAATGAATTATTGCTTACAGTTAGGGAAAACTTGCACTACAGCTGTAGGAAAGTTTGTTTTCATAAATATAGATTGCCTTTTCACTGTTTCTCCAAGAAGCAATACAGAATTGAATCAATAGCAATACTAATACAAGATAATTGATGCATTAAACAGTGTTGCTAAACTTAGATTTTTCAAAGAAAAACGTTTCTCATGGTTTCTTTTTATTACAAAGAAAAACAGATCTTAAGATGGTATCTCTTGACTTTGTTGATTCATTATCTCTCAGCTAGGATTAACATCAGCTCTTTAATTCTGATGAATGACAGGTGTAACTTTAAAAGACATGGTACCTATCTAATTTCTCCTTTTTTTAAGCATTAAGTAATTATTAAACCCAGTATTTCCCTTCTTGTGCAGTCTAAACTGTTCATATTAATCAGTCCCCTCCATCCCTGCCCCCATTCTCTTTTAGAATTAGGGTTTTTAGTCTTCTCACTTGGAGCTATGCCATACACTGAATTCTCTCTCCTGGCAGTTTTCCCAGAGTAGGTTTGAAGTTTTGTTTTATTTTGTTTTTTTCTTTTTGTGGCCCAATCATCTAGCCACACCCTTAGTCAGACCTGGGTGATTTTTATAATCCTTAACAATTGTCTGGCAGATAGGGAGTTTTGTTGCCTAGACAGGACAGTAGTTCCTGCTCTAGAAGAGAGAGTGATCTGGGTTAATTGTAGTATCTTCTCTGAGATACTGATAGGTCTTTGGGCTTGTTTCTTCTTTTGAAAGTTGTTTCAAGTATTTCTTCAGCCTATCTTTCTGTGGTTGTGTTATGCCAATTTCTTCTTGTGAAACAAGGAAATAATAAGTTGTTTCCATAGGTAAGTGTTTATACCAGGACCTAAGTCAAAATGTAGGACCATTGAAAAAGTTCTTATGGGTGAAAGAGTAAGGCATTGTAGATGAAATTATGTCCCCAGAGATACTAGAATTTCCCTATGTTTGTAGAGCAACAAGTACAGATTTGACTGTGGCAGACCAGAATGACAACACGACTAGCTTAGGAAACATTTGACTTTACCTTGAAAACTGAACCATCCTCAAATTAGAATTTCTTGTGTAGGCATAATGACTCTCATCTTCTTGAGTAAGCATCCTATAAGGTAAAAGGTCTTCTTAGTCTGATGACTGTGGATATACCCATTAATATCTGTTAGCCAACTATAGTTAAAATCATAAAGGCAGTTTATTCACTGAGGTCAACAAAACCATTTCTACAGCATAAAATAAGGAATAAATCTTTGCCTAGTATTGAGGTCAAAGAAAACATCTCCCAGTTAAATTATTTTAGCTAAGGAATATGTTTGAGGGAATTTATTTTAATCTTTGTTATTGTTTAATCTCAGCTGGCAACTGAGCACCACACAACTACTCACTCACTCCCCCCAGTGGGATGGAGGAGAGAATCAGAGGGGTAAAAGTGGGAAAATTCGTGGGTTGAGATAAAGACAGTTTAGCAGGTAAAGCAAAAGCTGCATGCATAAATAAAGCAAAACAAGGAACTCATTCACTATTTCCCATGGGCAGGCAGGTGTTCAGCCATCTCCAGGCAAGCAGGGTTCCATCACACATAACAGTTATTTCGGAAGACAAATGGCATCACTCTGAATGTCCCCCCACTCCTTCCTTCTTCTTCCCCCAGCTTTATATGCTGAGCACGATGCCATATGGTATGGGATATCCCTTTGGTCAGTTGGGGTCAGCTGTCCCAGCTGTGACCCCCTCCCAGATTCTTGTGCATCCCCAGCCTACTTGCTAGTGGGGTGGTGTGGAAGAACCACCTTCTCTTCTGGGTGGAGAAGCAGAACAGGCCTTGACTCTGTGTAAGCACTGCTCAGCAATAATGAAAACTTCTCTGTATTATCAACACCGTTTTCAGCACAAATCCAAAACATAGCCTCATACTAGTTACTATGAAGAAAATTAACTCTATCCCACACAAAACTAGCAGAGTCTTTCTGAGAAGTCACTGAAGACAATTGTATCACAAGCAGTTTCACTTTGCTGACATCCAGTAATATTTGGAAATGTTGTGGAATGGCTCAAGTGAAAAGACCGCTTGTCAGACAACAATGTTGTTCTTTACCTAGCAACAATTCCTTTTCTATGCTCAATCTTTTAATAATTTTGCTCTTTTGTTTTACAGTGGTTTGTACAGGGTTTTGTACAGGTCTCTTGCTCAGCGGCTGTAACTTCATACAGATGCTTTGGTTTTTTCATGCAGTCTAGCAGGGAAACACAGATTGCAAAAACCGTACAGGAGGAGAGTAAGTGTAATGAGGCACAACCTGCCTTTTCCTTCTGGAGTCACACCATAATGTATGCTAGCCAGCCAGGCAGCACTGTGTAACTTGCATTTAAAAAAGCAATTTGCTCTTATTGTAGAGGGGCAGTAGTAGTAGAGAGGTTTATTTTCTCTGTTAACTGCTGGAAAATGTTGTTGGGAGGTATGATGTGAATTCTTTGCATGTATTGGCATGTGATAGAAGAGGAAAATTAAAAAAAAGCAATGGAAAGTTTGACAGAAGTAATAACATCATCAGTAATAAATATTTTACCAGGAAATGTCTAATGGTTTGGGGGTTTTTTTTGGTAGTGAGAACATCAAAAAGCAGGAAAATCATTAACTTAAAAAGAATGGTAACAGCCAGCCTTGTGCTACATGATTGCACAGACTTTTTGAACTTCCCTTCATCAGGCAGTCTCTCCTTTTCATACCTCCTACACATTCTCATTTAAAAGTTTCTTTTGTGGCTCACTTCACAGTAGCCAACTGAGTAAGCTGACTCTCTTATTTTCATGCACAGAGTAGATGTTGATCTTTCTTCATTAGGTTCAAGACAACTTCAATACCAAGGTGTGCATTCTTCAGTAATGTAATTCAGGGATTATGCCAGATGTGCTGATAGTGTAGAGTTTGCCTGTTAATAGCTAATAATTGTCCATATTTCTTGTTTTTGTAAGATTTAGTGTTAAGATTTTTTTTTTCTTTTTTTTGCCTGGAATAATGCATTTTTCTATTCAATCTAATTTGGAAGCTGTTGTCAGTGACATCTTTTCTGCTGTATGTTGCATACACAATATTTATAATATCTTAACTACAACTCCAGCATGCTTCAGTGAAAAAGCTGTTGCTACACTGGGAAGGAATTCAAGATGGAAAATGGCTAACAAACAGAAAAGACACAAAGGAGTTCTGGTCTTCTATTTTCAGATCATACTTTAAGACTTTTAAATCAGAATCAGTGATTTCCTATTATTCTTAACTCATTTCTCTGAGGCACTTTTATGTTTCTCCTCTCATTATAAAAATAGTCTGTGTTTCTCAAAAAAGAAATTGTTTAAAATACCACATCTAATAACATCACATAATGCCAGCAGTTGCAGGCACCACTAGAGTCACCCAGGCAAACCTCTGAGGAAGCTTTATGAGTTTGAGAACTCTGCCTGAGGCACTTTTGACTTCTGCAAATAGTGATTGTGTGCATTTTATCATGCTCCATAATTGGTTCATGCCTCTTATTAAGTGCCATAAATATTTTGACTTGATTTATCTATTCTCATTTACCAGTGAGTGTGAAATACTTATTCCATTGAATGTTTAGGTAGACTTATTTTTGGAGGAGTATTATTAGAAATGTATATTTATATCATTTAATGAAAACCATGACCTAAATTAGCATTCAGGTCAATGAATTTTCAAGTTAAAGTTGGATTAGAAAGATAAAGATGGGACACTGAAAAGGAACTTGCAGAAGTATTTTCGCACATGGAAGATTTCTGTAGTCCCACATTATCATATTTTAGTGAGCACTGAAAATGAACCTAGTAGTCTTCTAGTGATTTTTTTCTTTTTGTCCTGAATGGGCATAAGAAGATTTTTCTTTTTTTTCAAATTCTGAATTTTGATCTTAATCCATAAAAAAAATTGAGGCCATGCTGAACAGTCTGGCTCACAAATAGTATAAAGGGATTAGAAAACCTTTTCCATGTAGTATTCAGCTAGTACTCCTCTATAATGTTGGACGTTTCTAGGTACAGTGACCCAAAATACCTTTTATTGATGTTTAACTGCTAATCCTTGCTAGTCTAAGAAATTGTCTGATTGTGTGTGTGTGTATGTGTTTATTTGTGATTAATGATGCAGATCATTAATTCTCATGTTCATGAGTAGAGGAAAGAAAACTTCACTGGGTGTCAGGAGCTGTAGTTTTTTTCTTACTTGCTTATTATTTTGAATTCAAATTTTGTGAAGAACAAAATGACAATATCAAGGGATTCCTTAGCATACTTAATGAACACATTTGTGTCCACTGACATTAGCCAACTTTGTGTAAAGTACAAGCTTCAACATCTAGTACTTTACTAAAGGCATAAAAAACAGAACAGCTCTATTAATTATGGTTCTAAGAAAAGCTTTTTGACTAACACTTGCAGCTGTGGCTACTAATTATCTTGGCTCTCCTTCTCCTGCAGTGTGTGCAGAAAGGTTCCCTTAGTTCTCTAAGAGATGTGACCAGTGACAAAAGATTGTGCCTGACATAAAAGAAATGTGGAAAAACAGAATCTATTTTCTGTTCCCCTTTACCAGCACAATGATGACACTTCACATATAGATGGGAGGGAGAAATGTATTGGTCCCTATCAAGACTTAGATCAAGGTTTTTAAAATACTTAGGCAGACCAAGATTTTTAAAATAACACCCTTTGAGGTCATTCTCCTTTGAGATGACCTCAGTCCTGAAAGTGATATAGGACTTGTTATTTGTACTTTAAACAAATAGCAAGTAAATACCACTTTAGCTCATGGGTAGACGGTGGAGAAAAGCAGGTTAAAAAAAGAGAGATCTAACATAGGAAGGCTAAAACTAGCCGCTTACAGCAGTTAGTAATGAGTAATGGCATCAGAATCCTTCTACTTGACAAACCTATCAATCACACCACAACAAAAGGTGTAAATAATTTGCAGAGGAATATATTTTTAGTGCAAAAGTAAAGAAAAATTCACTTTGAGTTTAAAAGTAAGGGTCAACTGTGATCTGTTTATTTTTGATCACTTAGGTGTTCAAACAGTGGAGGAATTAAGTCTCTTTTTATTTCTGCTATTGGAGGTACCTAATGAATTTCCAACAGTTGTGAATATGATAAAATGTCCCTATTGTCCATTCACCTGAGCTACCAATAAGCTAAGTGATGTAGTAGTAAAATTATTTTATTGATTTAGAAGATTAAAATATAACAGCATGTTAAAATACAAAATCAGATACCCTTCTGGTATAAACTGGTATGTCAGCATTTGAACTTAAGTGAACTGTTGGTTTGCATCAGCAAAGATTTTTTTATTTCTTCCTTAGGATAGGAATTTTGCTTGTGAACCTTAAGATAGGAACAACCTGCACATTTTTGGGGTGTTGCAATGTTTGTGACTGGGCAGAACTGTCTGTTTACAATAAAACATGTGTTTATTGGTTTCTTAGGAAAAAATGGGATTTGGAGGAAGAGTTTGAGAAGCAGGGAAACAAGCAGAGAGGAATTAAAAATTCAGCTCAAATAGTATAGTGCTCTAAGTGACCTCAGTGGGACATTTCTCCCTACACTTCTTCCTGTTTCGTCTGCGTTTAGTCTAGCTCTGTGCTGCAGTATCAGTGCTCACCTATACACAGGACACGTTCACATACTGGTCTTTAAAGTTCTGATTTCCTTAAACCAGTTTTGTAGTGGAATGTAAAACTTTACACGTTTTCTAACTCGTCCGTAGCAAAATGTGGTGAATGGCAAAATTAAAAAAAAACCCATGCTTTTTCTCTTTCCCCTAGGTAAGGGAGAACCTGCTGCATATACATAGCAGCACTCTTAAAGTACAACATCTTAGCTGGGGAGGACGTAACTGCAGCAGTTATCTCTGTGTGTTCTTTCTTTCCTCTTGCTCTTGCAGAGACTGAAACAGTCTTTTTGTAATTTCCTCTGTATTTTCACCATACACAGAATGTTTTGCATATGTTAGATGCATGTTCTTTGATCCCTTGATAAATGCTTATAGTTAGGTCACAAAGTTGCATCCCTGTAGTGCTCTGTAATTGGCCATTTATGATTTGTACTTATACTGCCAGGGCCTTTGATATCAGTGTGTGCCTGTGTTACCCTGGTCTCAGTTATCATCCTACGCACATGCTCTTGGGAGACTCTTCTACCAGTTTGGAACCAGTTAAGGTGGTGGTATTTTTCTTAATGGCAAGCACAAAAAAATTTAGCAAGAAACAGTGAAGGCCATCTTGTAGAAAATATCCAAACCTACATCGGGCATTAGAGGATTTAGTTCTGTAACTTGCTATACCTGAGGCAAAAGAAGATGACATTTACTGATGAACTCAGTAGGATCACTTTCATATACCTAACTCTCTGGACAGTGAGAAAACCATAGTATTTACAACCATTTAACTGCATGAATCTGGGGCTTTGCTGTTATTTTAAGATAATTGTAATATAGAATTTGTTTCCACAATATGTAAAAAAACCAATTACCTTACTAAGCTTTTAACTGATATAAGTGATTCTGGAGCAGACAACCACAGTTTTGTAGCGTGTGGTCCTGTCTTCCTTCAGCTATCAGCTGAAGCTTTGATCTCTCTCCATTCCAAGATTATCAGCTGCATGGTATATCCACTGCAATATAGAACAATCTCCAGCCAGGCTGTGGTGGGCTTTTGAAAGTCATATTCATTTAGTTTCTTTCCCTGTTGTTCTGTGTGATCTTTAACATCTTTCCCCTGCTTTCTCAGTGATTACTATGGTTTTCTAATACAGAAGATAGTTTTGGTGGCCTTTGTTAGATGGTGGCATTACCTCTGCTTTATTTGTGCTTCCCCTGAGGCAAAAGTAGAAGCAGCTATTATGAGACATGGTAAAAGAAATTTGCTAGTTTCTCGTTAGGTGAAAGGCAAAATGTACAGTAGTAATATGCTAATACTGAGATGGAAAAATATATATGGCGGAAGCAATCTATTTTATTTATATAAATTTTTGTCTGTAATTTGATTGCCAATCCCTCTATTCTTCTCTTGTAAGAAAACAAAAATAGACCATCAAAATGATTTACAATTATTTTTTTAAAAAGCCTTTGATATCATAATTAAGCCAGTTCCTGTTTCTCTTCTCTCTTTTTCAGAATATTTTCTTTGATAATTCTAATTTACCAATCTGAGTGTGTTTTTATTTAACCAAATTTTCGGTTGTTTTTCCATGAAAGTTTACATCTTGATAGGTACCAGCATGATAAAGACAGCCTCAAGTGTTCAGTGAAAGATGTTATGTTTCAGATGGAAGATTTGTAGGAAAGTATAGACAAGATGCCTTTGAAGTAACCAGACTTAAAAACCTTGAACTGTAAAAAGTTTCTTTGTTATAACCCTTCAGGGCTACAGTATGTATGTATCCCTTAAGGATACTCCATTCTCTTTTTCATCATTTTTGGGTCCCTTGCTTATAAAGACCTGTGTAGTCTATAAAATTTCCACTTGAACTCACAAGGGGAAATGTGCCAAACACCCTGCCTAGGAGCAGAGAGCTGAAACAACTTTTTTTTTTTTCCATATTCAGCACAAGTCTGGGCTATTGATTGCATTTGGATAAACATTTAGTATTTATTTTTATTTATTTCACTTTGTACAGTTATGTATTCAGCATCCAAGAGAGATAATTTCCTCATGAGGACAGTGGGCAAGCTAAATCTCAGGGACGTGACACTGCTGGGTTCAAGTCTGGTTGCTTCACTATCCCACGTAAGTATGTGAGATCCCTAGGCTTTTTAGCATGTACTTGCTCTCCCTAGCATTTTCTGTGCCTTCTGTCCATCTCCCTTATTTTTAAACCTGAAACCTAATCTTGGATCTAAAAAACATTTGTGAAGATAAATCCCAGTACTTTCCATAGAGGACGGGTTTTGCCAAATACATTTTGAAATTATAAAAAAGCTTTGATGGGAGAATGCCATAGCAGCTTTTATTTGTGACTTAATTCTTGGTTCCATTTACAAGAAAAGGAAATTTATGTTACAGGGAAACTGAGCATTCTATCTCATTTCTTTTGCAGTACCTGCAGAAACAAAACTGTAAAAATGTGTCTTTCTTCGATTTTGCAGTTCTTTCCAGTCATGTTTTCTGTTATGGTCCCTTATGGAAAAATATATAAAACAAAAAACAAAAAAAAAAAAAAAAAAAAAGTCCTTCACTCTAATGTGGTTACAATTGGTCTTCTTTGCAGATTAGCTTCCTTTTAAGTGTGGTCTCCACGCAGAATATCAACAAATAGTATAAAGATTTATTTCAGATTAAGCTCCGCAAAGAAATGTATTTTCTCCAATAGATATAATTCTTATTTTTTCAAATGTAAGTCAGACATGCCTGATTTTTCAGCTGGGTAGTTATTAGAATATTAAGACTGAGGAGACAAGGTAATAATTTATTTCTCCCTCTTTCCTAAAAAGTCAGTGACAAAATGCAATTTCAGCTGGCGTAGTACAGTATCCTGGAATGAGTGTGGAAAGACACTAACATGCATTAGCTGGAAATCTTTCATGTCTTGCAAGAGAAAGTGGCTTCTTCAGGGCTGCTAAGATATGTCTGCAGACCTTCCTAACATGATACTTGCATATCATTGCCACATGTTTAGCAAATGTCTTCCTAGTATTATAAATTCTAAAGTAATTTGTGTATCTAAGCAAACAGAATGAGGAAATGTTACTCACATCAAGTTAACTTTGTATATCAAACCACTTTTAGTAAAGACATTTAAAACCTGCATTTATATAGGATGATTTTGATTACAGAAGAGTTTGTACTTCAGCTACAGCTTGGCCTAAAGTGGTCAACGCTGTAATATTTTAGGCCAAGATAGCAATATACTTCTATATTAGACCTGGATTTTTTCTAGATCTCATGCCAAATTAACTTTTCTTGAAGTACAGTGTCCAGAACACAGCATAGTGATTAAGAGTATATCAACTTTGCCTAAAAATAACAGTATTCTGGCCCCTTATTTCACACTGCTTTCATGTTTAACTGAAGTATCTTAGTTTCATTTATTCATTTTATAAATGAGAATTCTTTTTTGAGGCACTACTCTAATACATTTCTTCCTTGAAAGAAACACAAAATAAAATAATAAAAAAAAAACAGATTGATGTGTTCTAGCATCTAGAATCACAACAATATGACCAGATATTCTTCAGTAAGTGTGTCTTATCTATACAAGAAGAATGTTTGCTTTGTTATTTGTCAATGTACAATGCAAGCCTTGGAAAGTAAAATTACAGAAAGCTTAGTTTCTGAATCAGTTGAAATTGTTAAAAGGAAAACTGTATTTAAAATTTAGAACACTGTCATGAAATAATAGAAAACTACTCCTTAATTCCTGGTGACAGATTTCCTTGACAGCTTTTGACATTTGACTGAAGAGATTGCTCTATTATCCCTTCCATATTCATTCTTTTTTAAATTTAATGTTGTTTTCTTTTGTTTTTACAGATTATCTCTCCCCAGTGGTTTTTCCCATGTGGTTACTAGCACAAAAATGGAAACTTTTTTTCTCCTCAAGGGAGGAATGGCAGAGGGCCGAAGTGAATGGCATCACTGTTTTCCAAAACACAATCTCGTGAAACTACAGTCTGAGAACCTCTACCACTGACCCACATCTCTAAAAGATCAGTATTATTTCGCTTTTCCTCTAGAATATAAACTGTTGTGTACTGCATCAAGATCAATGGATTTTCATTCTTTCAGACTTCATAGTAATATAAATAATAATAAATTAGTACGGTGTGTTGTCTGCATTTCAGTATTTTGTGTGATGGTGGTACTTGAAAACTGTCTATAAAATATAGTTTGTATTACTCCTTCCAGAAAAAAACCCCTGAAAGTTCATAGGCAACAAAGTCATTTAGGCATCATAATGGGGAAAACAAGGCTTAGGAAAATGTATTTCAAAGGTATCAGTAGAAGAACCAAAATGATCATTTTTTTTTTAAGAAACATAGTTTTGTAATAGAAAAATCACCCTCTGTATCTGGGTGTAGCTATCCTCAGAGCTCTAGGATGCTTCTTGCTGTTATTTAGTATAAATATGTGTAGTTAAATACTTCAGCAAGATTGGGTGTCAGCTATGTCCAAGATGATAACCATTTTGTTGAAATAAGCTGAGTTGGTTCAATTAGAACTGTATCTGCCAAAGATCTAACATCAATATTTCATTCAATTGCTAAATGTTGTTTTATTTTCATGCTTAGAAGGTTGGCTGCCAATTCTACAAGTTTGTTCAGCATTCTAGCAATGTAGTTCTTCCAAGCACTCATGGGATCCCAGTTCTTCCCAGCACACTATGGATGCTGTTCTTCTCCAAAGAAGAGGCAGAGCTAGATGTGCACTTGAAGTTGTTTTCAAGATCATCAAAGATTTATTTTTCCCTAGTATAAAATAAATCTTTCTTTAATGTTATAATTTGCAATTGTTTTCTTTTTTTTCTATAATAGATGTAAATGTGTTAGATGCTCTACCATTTTCTATAAAAACGCCTGTCTCTTGAGGTCAAGAGGAAATACACTATTGACTTCTGTGTTGATGGACAGGGAAATTCTTCCAGTTAGAAAGTTCCCAAAAGTTCTATAATCCTACCATCATCATTGTCAAGATAAACATAAATACTTGTTGGAGATCAGAATTACTTCAAAAGGTTTAATTATGCAATATAGCTCTATCTGTATTTCATTTATAAGTGTCCACATTTTGAGAAATGGAGTGTGAAGATCAGCTCATGGAAGTGTGGATCTCATGAATTTACAGTACTAATTCAAGTGCATGCACAAATCAAATGTTTAAAAATGTCAACAGTTTTATTTCTGTTATTTTTCTATGACATCATTTACATGATGAAGAGTAGATTTTAGAGGTTTGTTGGGAGCTGCCAACAAAAGATGTAGATGAAAAATTGTATATAATTTGTAAAATAAAATACTGTTCCACAAGTAGTCTGTAAGGAAGTTTTCTGTTTATCTTCCTTGCACAGATATTAAAAACACAGTAGGGTAGATGCTAATTTGCTCCATGCTGTGTGTATTTAAAAAAAAATTCAGACAAAAACTACGAGCATTCAGATTTATTCAAGGCTGGCATCATAGGTCTGCTACTATTGTGCAATAACAACAAAAATATGCTCTAAAAAAAATATGCTCCATGACGTAACATTGGAAGTGTGAGTAGTCTGTTTTATTACAAAATTCTTTAAAAAATTAAGTGGTTTACACTAACCTTGCAGATTTTAAGAACTTTTTTTTTGCCTACTGAACAGTTACTTACGTTTATACTATAAATTAATAAAGCAAATATGAGCTCAAAGAATAATTGACTTGTCTGCAACAGAAAATATGCTTTATGTGTTTAAATGCTGTGTACTTCAGTTGAAAATCTACATGAAAGATTTGCAATGTAATTAATAATATATATTTAAAAATTTATTAATTAGACTTCATACTTCTGTAAGACTTTTATTCCATGGTTCTCCCTCGGTTTAGAATTCTGCCCCTAAATGTGTGTCTTCACTTACTAGCCCTGGAAAGACAAAAATTGATTTTATCAGTAGAAGAGTATTTTCTTGTTGTCATGGCAACTGAGTTTCACACTCTACCTGGAGAAGTGTAGCTAGAGATGAATTACATTGTTTCAAATATTTAGAGGTTAAAAGCCGAGAGTTTTTGTTAGAAAGAACTTCAAAATATAAAGGCTACAAAATAATTGTTGCTGTTTCTTAGGGTTCAAAAGTTAGCATTTCCAGTAATATACGTTTCCAATAGAAGTTATCTCTATTTTTTGGTCATGATAGGTTGCTGAAAACAAAGTGTACCCCAGATACATGTTGTTGCATTTTTAAAGGGAAAAGCATGAATAAATGTTCATTTGGACCACCTGTAAAATTTAACAATGTACCACCAACATGAAAATGCAGCAATCTGGCACTGAATTTGAACTCTCCCTGCTGGAATATGAATGAGCTTAGTGCATGACCAAGAATTCCCTGAGTAATTTTGATCAGTCTGTGATACTAAATATAATAACAATACTGACAACCTTTGGAGCAGAAACACTGTTCAGACATTCAGAGGAAATCTCATCCAACTTCACTTGTGCTCCCTACAGGGATGGAGTGGAGGGAGAATGTTGGAAGAGGAGACGTATACATGTTCAAGTTTCTGTTATTCAGGAGACTAATTCCTGAGTCATTCTTGGGGGGGAAGTACTTTTCCAAATCTTTTTTTTTCTTTTCTTTTCAAGGATCCATGACAGATGGCAGTTAGATACTTGGTATCTATTCAGTAGGTATTTGAGCCCATAACTCTTAGAATTTTTTTTGAGAATCCAGGATTATTTTAATGAGAAAAAGATTATTTCTGGTAGAAGTCTAAGATGGTTTCCTTTCTTTAATCATAATTTTTCTACGGACTTATGCTGCCATATGACTCAGCTGCAGTTGCTCCACATCCAAATATTCACTATAGCCACGGACTAAAAGCTATTACTTGGTCCTATGTATGATTCTGAAAATAATTCTGATGCTGCAATCATTGGCTTACTTAAATTTAATTTCCTTTTTTTTTTTAAATTATCATTAACAGAGGAAATCCAGCATTTCCAACTAGATAACTTTTGATGTACAATTGTATCACTAGACAGAAAATCATTATTTAAATTGAAATGTATCAATTAATAGTGTGATATCACCTGTAGAATTGCTGTGTTGCATAAATTTATTATTTTGACGTGCTCAGCTGTTAAAATTAGATGTATTCAGATGACTTGTACATTTGCATTCCTTCCTACTTCCTTTTCCTGACTTCAGCTGTTGGATACTGATCTAAGTGAGACAAAAAATTTGGGAAAGCACATTATCCTCATCTATGTAGAGCACGGCTTTGTAAACTGAAATTAAGTAGTGGTCATGTATGTACATGCATTATTTGTATACATTTTTCAGATTCTCTAAATTTTGTTAACTGAGAGTATTGTTACTTATACTGATATCTGGCATAAAATTATGTCCTTATCCCTTTGGATTGCAATATAGCATGGGAATAAAGCCAGCTAACTTGATCAAACTAAATAATGTCCTTAAGTACCCATCTTAGAACCATTTTATTCCTACAGCCTAAAGTTTTCTTGCTGCTAAGAGATTGATGTTTTGCTCAAATTATTGCAATTCATTTGGGCTGTGAAACCAGGTCCCTGATTTTGTAGGTGGGAAGCTAAGCTATTAAATTAGTTATTTGTTATTCATTAAAATTTAGGTATAGTCTTTTAAAAAGACTTAGTATGAACCCACAGAACCTGAACATTCTAGTTATGTTACTTTACCAGCGAAAAAACAATTTGTTGTTATTCCAATATAAAATTTAAGAAAATTTCCTTCAAGCACCTTCAGAAAAAATCCCCAACACCAGGAAGCCACCCTTAGGTTGGAAAATGACCAAGAATTAAGGCACTTTAACATTTGAGAATTCAAGTAGGTATATTAAGATTGCTTATGTTTTTCTCTCATTTTCTCCTTTTTCCTACAGAAGGCACCTGCTCTCTGAAAATCAGGTGGAGATGTTTAAATAAATGTGCCCCAAATCAGTAATAACTTTTGAAACCCCTGTTGGTTTGTTGGTTTATGTTTGGTTTTTTTTTGTTTTATAGTAAAATGTTGTGTATCCAACTGTTCACATGCAAATGACTAAAGTTGCTCAGTTACTCAATACTAACCCAAAGTGTGCTATTTATATGCTGTATTATTACAAAGTTGACATTCTGAAATTTTATCCTACTTTTTTAATAAATCTGGACATCTTGATTTTTTTCTTATTTTTTGTTTAACCAATGATCTTTGTTGTTTGTATATTCTGCTCTATTGCTACAAAGTGATCAATAAAGGTCTGTGGCCTGGATCTAGCTTCCTTCTGCCTTTCCCTATGAAACATTGGACAGAGAATTATGTTTAAAATATTTTAATGCTTCTGTTCATGAGCATTGTGATGGTGCTCCTGTAAAACTGCCAGTTATTTAAGTTCATAGTTAGGTTCTGTGCGTACTGCCTGTGCTTTCTTGTTTGTTTAGGGTGTGAACAGTGGGACATTCTATGTGTAGCTTTTATTGTCAAAGAAATATGAGAAACAAATTCTGCAAGCATCACTGATCAAGTACTGGCATGTTCCATTAAAAAAGCCAATGAACTTCAACAAAAGTAAAGTAACTCCAAACAGTTCATAGGGCAATTAAATTATCAGTCAAGTAATAAATTATTGGTGTCTTCATAAAAATATGCTTTTTCAGCCTGATAATTCAGTGTGCATCTGAGTGATAAACATGTGTGAGCAAATTAAAATCTGGATTTTGATGTCTATGTTAAAGAATGTCGAAGTACACTTATGAGATTCAGTTTAGCCTCATGGATTTTTGAGGGAGATGGCTGTTGACACACTTTTCCAACTTTTAATACTCTGATCAAAGTTCACAAGTATTTTTATCATGTGAGAAGAGAATATATTCACTTATATGAGACTAGAACTTATTTTTTCTCTTGTTGTGAGATGCACAAACTGGAGAAGATTAGAGAAACAGATCAGGGTAAGGAGTTAGTTTTTTTTAATGATTCTTGAACCTGATCACTTTTATTATCTTTATTAATGACCATGCTGTCACAATAGGATGATGAGTGGGCTACTGAAATTGTTAATGACAAAGCCAGAAGGAGTTATCAGGCAGACAAATATCTTTGAGGAAGAACTAAAGGCACTGACAGCTGGAATAATGGGAAGGTATTAGTTGTAATAGGATGACATTTCAGGTCACATGCCTAGGGATTTTTACCAAGGGCTTCTGATACCAGCTGAATGTTTATCAGTTGAGAATCACAAGTGAGAAGAAATGTATTTGTTTACAGAATGCTAAATGTCAACAATGTGATGTGGCAGTGAAAAAGACAAATTTGATCCCAGGAGACATCAGGCCAGACATTGTTGGTCAGAAAGGAGTTACACTTCTGTGAAATATTATGAATGGTTCTGCTCATCAGTATTTAAGAAGGATGAATTTAGTCTGAAGAAGAATTGTAATGTAATTGTAATGTACTCACCAGTAACGGTGAGTACATTATTGTAAGAATAAGAACTTACTATACTAATATGATACGATAAGAAATACTATGATAAGAATAGGCCCAAGAATATTGACTTCATTCGTGAGATACATGATTGCCATCTGCATGAAAAAAAAAGTTTGTTAGTTATCCACATCTGTTTTAGTCCTGTTTGTATAGCAACCATGCATGTATCTTAATTATGTTTTCCTTTTTTCTTTTCAAAGGAAGGATTATCATTAAGCGAGGCTGGGTTTTAATGCCTGTTTGTCTTACTCACTGCTGTGTGAATATCAGTGCAAATATGTTTTATGCAAATATAGCCTAGGTGATAGGATATGAAAAAAATCTGTTCAGGGTAGCATAAGACACCAATGTCAGAAACAAAACAATTTTTCCCTTACTATTAAACTTGTTTGCTTTGAATATATTATCCAGAGTTGATAGGATCTGAATGACCTTACTAATAATTTTAGCACTGAATATATACAAGTAACTGAAAAAATATGAGGATATTGTCAGATTTGTGTCTAAACAGATAAAGAAGCTTCTATGTGAAACTGCATCTTGTCTTCCTTCAGTTACAGTATGTTTTCTCTTAACCTTATGCAAGTGTTTGTGATCATCCTTCTACAGCTTTCATAGAAAAAGTAAACAGGCTTTTATTGTTTCATAGTGTAAGGTCAGAGGTACAACTGCAATCACTTTCTGTGGAATGGTTGCCATATCATCCAAAGTGTTGTAGGCACACTGGTATGTATGACAAAATAAAACAGCTGTAAGCATTCCTTGGATCCTTTAAGTCCAGTGATAACATGTGTACCTAAATTAACCAATTAGTCTGGATTTGTGGTCATATACATCACTGGTTGGAGGTCTGCAGTGGTTAGAGAATATGTATAGCTCAGGAGAAATTCTGTGACAAAATTTTTTTGAAGGCTAGGAAGAATTAAGAGTATTCATAAAAATATATGGCTTTTCAGGATTTCCAGTATATCTTTTCAAATTAGGTGAGTTCATTTTTATATTGTAGATACTTTATTTCATAACATATTCTGACAATTTGACACAAATAGGTTTTAATGGGGTCAAAGTCTACCACTTGTTTTACTTGGAAGAATTATTCATGTTCATAAACTTCAGTATACTAATTATTAAAAAAAACACTGGGGTGTTATTTATTCCTTTTGAAAGTGAGACTTAAATCAAAGTAATATGTGATGTTTCTCACATTGCATTTCAAAGAAGAGTTCTCAGGTTGGAAGTTTTCTTATTAAATGTTTTCTGTTCGATCCCCCCCCCCAAAACAGCCACTACTTTTTCAAATCCAAAACATTGCATGGAACCTTAGGACTTTTCCACCTGTTTAACAGTGAAGCTTCAGGTGTCATTTAGAATTAATTATATGATCCTGCTTGGCCTTAAGCTCTAGCTCCAGAAGAGCATAGTCTCCTGTAGGTCTATGTTATGTCTGTTAGCCCCGTCCATATGTTTGATATCCTAGGAAAGTCCTTTGGCTCTCAAAGAGAGACATTTCTATTTAGACAACTGAATCCTGTTCTTTCTGTTTGAAAAGAAGAAAAAATATGGTGGGAGTGTGTTCTGTTACCACCAGGATGGTTGGTGGGAGCCTGCAGGAGGCCAGGTCTCCAGAGTGCAGCTCTGGGGCAGCCCCATTATGTTAGGATGAATGTCCTTGACTCAGTATGCTGTCCAGGTTATGTTTAATCTGCTAAATAAAAATAGCTCAGGAACAGTTTTGGTTTCTAAGAACAGTGACAGAGTGGTCTATCTGTATTGTGTGGCACTTTGCCTTAAATCTGTGTTGCTTCCCAGTAGTCTCAGTGAAAGCATATCTGAGTGTGAGTGATGGCGGAAATTCATTTTGTCCTTCAAAGTGTCTGAAATAAAGTAAGGACTGTAGCATATTCATAGCGTGAAACTGAGTGGGGTTTTTGCATACCCTAGGATGTAGAATGAGGGCTATTTTTAGCTGTAAAGACTTCTTGGACTGGCACAGGCAAGATTGCAAGATTGATGTATCTTGTCGATACTGCCTAAGGGGAGTGGTTGTTGGTACGTGCTATGAATTATAATGAGGTCCTGCCCTGGGAATGGCTATTTGACAGGCTCAAAACTGTGCTCAGGAGTGCACTGATTGGCCTATGGATTTTCAGCAGTCTTGTTCTCAAGCTTACTTCATTTTCATTGTAGCACAGATGTAGTGACAGACTCTGAGCTTCTGACTCCGCCACAGAAACCACTGCAGTCTTGTTGCTTGAGCCAGGACCATTGATGGGTTGAGATGTCATTACACCCCAACTGGCTTTGATTCTCCTAGAGACTCCCAAGGCTACCTATCTCTTGTAAGGGCAAGTGATTGGTCTCTTTTGTTTTGGTAAAAATCTTCTCTCCTCACCCCCTCACACTCAAGTCAACATTTAAGAAAAATCTATTTCCACTGGAAGAAATTTGGATAGAACTTTTGTGGAAAGTCAGAACATGCCCATCTGAACCAGTGCATGCAATATAAACCACTTTGAACAGACTTTATTATCTATCTTTGATAACTCATTCTTCCCTTTGAGATTTTTTTTGTCCTGGAAAAAAGTGAGAGAGGAACCCGTGAAGTAAAAAGGGAAGATTTCATGTTAGGGCATTACAGAAAGAGAAGTTGTTTCACCTTTCCTTGTTCTGAGAGAACTGTTTACAAGCTTAGTATGTGAATACTTAAAGGGGGCTTATAAGAAAGGTGGGGTCAGAATTTTTAGTAGGACCTGTAGCGACAGGACCAGGGGTAAAGGTTTTAAACTAAAAGAGGGTAGATTTAGACTAGATATAAGGAAGAATTTTTGTTTATTATTAGGGTGGTGAAACCCTGGCACAGGTTGCCCAAAGAGGTGATAGATGCCACATCCCTGGAAACGTTCAGGGTTGGGTTGGAAGGGGCTCTGAGCAATCTGATCTAGTTGAAGATGTCCCTGCTCATTGCAAGGGAGTTGGGCTAGATGACCTTAAAAGGTCTCTTCCAACCCAAATGATTCTATGATTCTATGATCCTATCAAAACATCTCAAATTTTCCTTTGCCTGCTCAGCAAGTCTCATGTAAATCTATTATATGAAGTAGGAGTCTGTGGTCTACAATTTTTGCATTGTATTTGTATTCTTGATTTGTATTTGTATTTGCATTTGTATTCTTGATCTTGATACAAGCCAAAATCCAGACAAATCCAATCTCTCATATTGTAATTTGCCATTAAACTCAGTGCTTGAGTATGCACATCGTGTTTTAGAACAAACATTATATTGTTTGTAAGTTAAACAAGTTGGATATAGATGTCTTTTCTAGGCAATAAATGAGATCCCCTGATGCTGTATTTTACTGTGTTGTTTTCCTGGGAATCACACAATAATTGAATTATTATCACATCAGGAAATTAATCATAGGCTAATATTCTTGGGGAACTGTAGCCTATGATTAATTGTGTTCTACCAGTTTCAATCCTCTGACAGTTTGCTCAGTTTTAGAATCAGACTAAAGATTCAGTAAATCTCTAAAAATAAAAGAATGCATACTGAAAGGTTTTTGCATATGTGTTATCAGTTTTCTAGTTTTGTTTTTATGAACTTGGAGTTAATGTTGGCAAAGTATCAAGAATAAGTGGGAAAAACTTGAAAGGAGACCACCAAGATTACAAAAGCTTAGAAAAATAAATCATAAATTGCATGGATGAGGAAGAGAAAAATTACAGCTGGAAGTATATAATCATGTTTGTGTGACTGCCTCTGGGAACACCTACAGGTACTCTGTTCACACAGTGGACTGTAGTTTTATGTCTTTCATATGCTGCTCATATTGCTATGCTACTTTGTGGCACTTAGTTCCATAGATAAACTTATACTGAGTGAAAGAAATTAACATCTTTCCTTTCACTTTCACTAAATGGCAAGTTCTTTAAAATTTCTTTCCCATGTGTTTTTCACATACAAACCACTGTCAATAGTTATTTTCATCTTTTGAATTTATTCCTCCAAATTTTCTAACACCTCTCTAGGGCCCCTGTGGGTGTGTTTCTTAACTACATTAATGCCTGTTACCCTATTGCAAAGAAGTGTTGTTCAGGTTTGTGCAGTAATTTGGTTGTGGAAACATAACACTTTTAATTTCGTGATGACACCTTGCTTGGTTGAGGAAGGACGAGACTGGATTGTGTCTTTCACTGGTATGTCCCTTTCACTAGATTGTGAGATAGCATAGAGAATTTTCTGATGTCAGAATGAGAAGGAGACTTCTTACAAGGTTTTTTTTCTCATAACCTTACAGCATCCTGCATAAATTGTATCTCATCAGCACCATTCCTTTACTATATTTTCTGCGTCTTTATGAAATACTGTTCTTCGTGGGTTTTTTTAGTAAGAGGGAGAGAAATCTTAGAGTGCTTTTGGCAGCAATTGCCATGTACATACAATTGGATTAGAACATACTAGCAAATTTTTATTTGTATGTTTATTTCTCTGATTTTTGCTTTTTATTACCTTCTTCTGCCTCTGTAGGAAATGGAAAATCATTCAAGAAGTATTAATACATTTAAGAACTTGTGGCTGTAGGTGCCATATGGATCCCTTTATAAGTAAGCAGAAGCTGTAACAATCATTTGCAATCTAATTGAAAAAAAAAATCTAGAAGTATATTCAGCATATTCGATTTGGACGAGAAACAATGGACACAAGTTGGAATATAGGAAATTCTGATTAAGTATACGGAAACAAAAAATTCATGAGAATGGTTAAATACTGCCACAGATAGCCTAGAGAGCATATGGGATCTCCATCTTGAGAAGTTCAAGTTTTGACTGGACACTGAACTGAGCAATCTGATTTAATTAAATCTGCTGTGAGTAGGAGGTTGAACTACCTGACTTCATGAGATTCCTTCCAGGAGAAATTATTCCAGTGCAGCTGATCTTAGAAACCAAACACGTATGCTTCTTTTTAGTATCCATAAAAAGAAGTTTCTCTTCCTAGTACAGTTCTTTAGTTTTGATGCTAACTTGATACAGACGAGACAGTTGAGGTGTGCATTAATTATTTACATCTTTTACTCAAACAGTATGTTTAGCAATTACAAGGACTAAACAATGTGCACACACCATACAGAGAAAAACTCACTTGCATTGTCTGCCCATAGAGTTAGTCGCATCATTTTTATATGACTATGTTACATACCTGTTTATTTATGCTTCTGTGTCTCGGTTTAACCCCTGCCAGCAACTAAAAGGGCCACACAGCTGCTCCCTCGCTCCCCTGCAGTGGGATAGGGGGAAAATCAGAAGGGTAAAAGTGAGAAAACTTGTGGGTTGAGATAAAGACAGTTTAGTAGGTAAAGCAAAAGCTACAAGCATAAGCAAAGCAAAACAAGGAATTATTTCACTGCTTCCCATTGTCAGGCAGGTGTTCAGCCACCTCCAGGCAAGTGGGGCTCCATCACGCATAATGGTTTCTTGGGATGACATATGCCATACCTCCAAACATCCCCCCCTTCTGTCTTTCCCCAGCATATATTTATACCGAGCATGACCTCATATGGTATGGAATATCTCTTTGGCTAGCCTGAGTCAGCTGCCTGGCTGTGTCCCCTCCCAGCTTCCCGTACACCACCAGCCTTCTTGCTGAGAGGCCACCAAGAAAAGCAGGATAGCCCTTGGCTGCTTAGCAACAACCCAAAACATCACTATCTTAGCAACATTTTCTCATCCCAAATCCAAAACACAGACTCACACTAGCTTCTGTGAAGAAAATTCACTCTAACCCAGCTGAAACCAGGATAGCTGCAAGAGCACATTGCTGGCTCAACTCTTCATCCACCAGTACCCCCAGTTCCTTCTCGGCAGGACTGCTCTCTATCCCTTCATCCCCCAGCCTGTATTGATACCAGGGTTGCCCCGACCCAGGCGCAGGGCCCTGCACTTGGCCTTGCTGAACCTCATGAGGTTCACACAGGCCAATTCCTTGAGCTTGTCCAGGTCCCTTTGGATGGTATCCTGTCCCTCAGGCTTGTCAACCATACCACTTGGCTTGGTGTTGTCTGCAAACTTGCTGCGGGTCCACTCGATCCCACTGTCTAGGTCATTGATGAAGATATAAAACAGTTCTGGTCCCAACACAGACCCCTGAGGGACACCACTTGTCACGAATCTCCATCTAGACATTGAGTCGCTGACCATTACCCTGTGGATGTGACCATCCAACCAATTCCTCATCTACCCAACAGTCTACCCATCAAATCCATACATCTCCAATTTAGAGAGAAGGATGTTGTGGGGGACCGTGTCAAAGACCTTACAGAAGTCCAGATAGATGACATCGGTAGCTCTTCCCTTGTCCACTGATGTAGAAAATATATTCTTCTGTTGATAGCATTCAGGTTTTCCACCACTGTTCTTTTACTGAAAGACATTTAAAGACAAGAAAAATGGAAAAGAATGTTTTTTTCAATTTATTCATGTTTTCATGTAAAATAAAATTATAAGCTTAATTTGAAATGACCCTGCAATGGAGGTTGGGGTCAACAATGGGAAATTAATTTCACAAGTTAGTAGTGGTGTGCTCGAGCCAGGTCTCCAGCTGGTGCAAATGACACTATTCACTAGTATGGAATTAAACAAAGATGTGAAATTTTCTCTTTGAGTGGTATGGTAGCTTTGGCTTGCCATTTAATCATAATATGAGTGTTAAAATATTCCATTTTACAAGTGGATTTAATTGTTAACAATGGTACATATTAAAAATAACTTTTTTCCCCCAAAGTCTGGAATTATGGTTCTTGAAGACTCATGTGTCTTGTAGATGTTATTGAAAATAACACTTCATAGGAAGCCCCGGCACTTGCAGTGACACATTTAGTAACATTCAGACTTTTTATTATTCAAAGAATTCTGATTAAATGCAGGGGATTTCTAAGCATTCTTTTGCTGCAGTCAGTATTCTTGTAGAAAAAAATGTTCAGTCCTTCCAAACGCTGCTTTGGATGAGGTGTCATGGGGTTGGCCAGTTATAAACTATTTGTTTGCTACACAAAGTATCACAATACAGAGAGCAAGGATGTTACTGGAATTTCCCTATGATTGTTCCTTGAGGAATAAAATTGATTTGCGGCTCTGTCTCATTAACTGAAGGCATGTAAGCTCATTTGCAATGACTGGAGATCTATCTTGTATGCAAGTTTTAAGGTTAAAGTATCCAATGAGGGTAAGAATGACAAAATTCCATATTTAATGAGCAACCTATATATCCTGTGAATCAAGCATCCTACATTAGACAGAGCAATCCCCTGAGTTTCTATGAAAGAGGATATTCCTCTGCCTAGCCAGCTCAACAGTTTCAGACTTTGGCTTATCTTTTATTCTGTTTTCCCGGAATAAAAAAATTCTGTGAAATTATATCCTTTAGACAAATCTGATTGAAAAAAAATAGGGATTTAGGATTCCCACAATCAAAAAGGTAAGAAATGCTATAGATTCAACAAGGAGAAGTGCAAAGTCCTTCAACCTGGGGAGGAACAAACCCATGCACCAGTATATGCTGGGGGCCACCCAGCTGGAAAGCAGCTTGCAGAAAAGGACCTTGGGATCCCACTGGACACCAGGTTGAACATAAGCCAGTGATGTGCCCTTGCGGAAGAGGAGGTTACCAGTATCCTGAGCTGCATTAGATCAAGTATTGCCAACAGGCTGAGGGAGGTGATCCTTCCCCTCTACCCAGCACAAGTGAGACCACACCTGGAGCACTGTGTCCAGGGCTCCCCAGTACAAGAGAGACATGGACATACTGGAGAAGTCCCATGAAAGGCCAAAAAGATGGTTAAGGGCCTGGAGTATGTTTGTCATACAGTTTGTCATGGACTATGAGGAAAGGCTAAG
This sequence comes from Phaethon lepturus, assembly GCF_000687285.1. Lineage (NCBI taxonomy): Eukaryota > Metazoa > Chordata > Aves > Phaethontiformes > Phaethontidae > Phaethon > Phaethon lepturus. The sequence continues at coordinate 24,200 of NW_010546938.1, forward strand.
AGAAATGGGACTGTTTAGTCTGGAGAAGGGAAGGCTCAGGGGTGATATTATCAATGCCTATAAATACCTCAAGGGTTGGTGTAAAGAAGACAGAGTCAGGGTCTTTTCAGTGGTGCCCAGTGACAGGACAAGAGTCAATGAGCACCAACTGAAACACAGGAGATTCCCTCTGAACATCAGGAAACGCTTTTTAACTGTGAGGGTGACTGAGCACTGTCACAGGTTGCCCATGGAAGCTGTGGAGACCTCCTTGGAGATCTTCAAAAGCCATCTGGATATGGTCTTGGACCACCGGCTCTAGGTGGTCCTGCTTGGGCTTCCAGGTGACTTCCAGAGGTCCCTTCCAACCTCAGCCATTCTGTGATGCTGTCATTCTGTGATTTGCAAAAGCAATTAAGAAAAAGCAATTTGACAATTGGAAAAAAAGAGAACAATCCCTGTTTTATTAGGGATTTACACCATTTTAAATGGCTTATTATATGACAAAGTTATCATGCAGGTTTAAACACACTGCTCCCTCCAGTGTCAGGCGTCATGTTTGTGGCAATTATGTTTGTATTACTCTGGAAATTATTGCTTATACAAATTATATTGTCCCTTACATGTCAAAGTTTACTTATTTTAAATACATTTCCTGAGAATTGGAAGGAATAAATCAAATGTGTGTTGAAACTGGATCCATACAGGAGCTTAATCTTGACATTTACATGTCTACTTCATAGTAAAAACCATCAAACTTTCGCATACTGAGTTTCCCTAAGGGAAAGGGAAGCACTTACACTCAGCTTGCTGCACAGGCAGTCACTTACACTATCTCATTGGAAACAGTGAGGAGCAGGGTACCAATTAAAAACCTCCCTTTAGACTGAGAGCTATGGACCAGTTTTGGGAGGGAGTTCCAAAGCCAGTCCAAACTTTTCTTGCAAGACTCACAGCTTTAGGGATTTGCTGTCTTTTACAGGCACAGAGTAAGGGTCTTCAAAGCGTGGTGTAAAACTCACTTTTTTTCCCCAGCTACAGGAGAATAGAAAGCAAGGATGTTTTAAATATTTGCTTTGCTGCAAACTATTGCTGCCTTGGAAGATGTGATTATAAGAATCACCAGTTTCGTGATCACCAAGGAGTAATCAGAGCAAAGGGTTACAGTTCTGTCTTTTATCATTTAAAAGTCAGAATAAATAAACAGCAATATAATTGTGCTGCAGGGCTATTGTGTCTTGATGTTCCCTTCTTTGATGTGTGCCTAATGTGAAAGTTAACAGAAGATGATGAAAAGTGAGCACATAATTTGATTATTAATGTAAATATTTCAGGTGTATGTTTAGGCCACGTTTTGCAGAGAATCTTTCATGCAAGTCTTTCCTTTGCAGAGACTAGCAGTTTACTTTTTTATAAATGAAAAAAGTTAGTAAGAAATTAAATGTTTACAGAAAAAAAATCCACTGTACGGCCAGCTGCTATGTAACGTTCATATTTACCCATAATCTAATGACAGATATTTCTATTATAGTACCTTGGGCCAACTTTAAAGCTTTTGCAATTGCATCTTGTCACTTTAAGATTTAATTGTTGAAACAGATGAAGAAAATAATCTCATAGCAATTTAAAGTATAGTATACTCCTAAGTTATGGTGTGAATGAATGATGCATACAAATGGTACATAGTGGAAAGTACCATAAACATACAGATGTCTTTATCTGGTTTTGGTACCTTAAGAAGTCATACATGTGTATTCACATGGTATTTCTCACTTAAAGCAGATTGTTCTTATGCTGTGATAAAATTTTTCTTATTTCAATTTACCTATTAAGCTTGTGATATTCCTACTAGGAACATATCTCTCTGATAAAGATGGACCCGCCCAAAGTACTTCAGAATCAGATGTAAATAATACCCAATTGCTAGTATAATACCCATAAAAGTCTAAGAAAGAGAACAACTATGTTTTGGACAAAGCTCTCAATAATTCTGTAAAACAGATGTTATCATATTTAAACACCATGAAGGGCTTTATGAAATATTTGTCAGAACTGGTGGTGAAAAGTTTTTCCTTCAGGAAACTTTGAGGGCATATTTTCCCCCTTCTTTTACTGGAACCATTTTTTGTAAAGCTTCCTTTTTAGAAAGATGAGTACTTTTCTTGTATACTAAAGGGTATAGTGCCTTTACAGTGCTCTCACATACATTCTGTAAGTGAATCAGGCAGCATTATGTAAAAAAAGAAACCTCAAACCATCTTAGTCTGGAATTCTGCCTTCTCAGGAGGGCTGACAGGTCTGGGCAGAGCATTGTGGCAAGTGAACTATTAAAATCCATTTTTTGTACCCAGGCTGACCTGTTCAAACTCTGAGAGTTTATGTCTCCACATTCAACATGGAAATTTCCAAAATTCCTCAATGCACATTTTAACAATGTAGGTTTGTTTTGGAGGTTGTATACCCAAAATACATTTCAGCTTTGTTAAAGTTCATGTCTCATCAGATGCTTTGCATTTTCTCCCTTATGACTGAATTCACCCATTTATGTTTGCTTATTTGGCTTATATGCATCATGGAGAAAATGAGACTGTGGATGGGATAGAGATAGCAAAAAGATTGGGCTTTTAGGGTGAAATTGTGGTAGTGTTAATCACACTTTAGTATTTTCATAACTGTTTACATAGGAAAATATCTTTTAATGTGAGACTTTGTCTGGGTTACTAGCAACAGGGATAATTCACTACCACCTCTCCCCAAGATTAGGACAAGAGACAGATTCACAGATTTTAAGATATTCTTCTTTTGTGGCCCTATCTTTAAAAGGAAACCAAAAGCTGTATTTCATGAGCCTGTTTTAGTACATATAGACAAATTAAAACTTTATAATTAACATTTGTATCTACAGAATAAAAATATAGAAAACTAGTGATTACACTATGATTTTTCAATAACTGATTGTTTCCTGGTGGAATAAATTACCACTGGATTTGAGGAAGACTTTAGCTGGGTGCTGGTGCATGTTTGCAAATTTGCATTCCAAAAGCAATGCAGAGATCTAACACTGAACTGTAATCTCTTTACCCAAGAAAGATAAAGCAAAGAATTCAGAATGCTCATTGTTCCTCCAGTCTGAATATCTTGATTGGGTGTGATACAAATTACCAACAATAGTTAGTTTTAGGGTTTTTTAAAATTCATTATATTGATTTGTATGTTTTTATTACTTTAATAATGAGAAGACTACTTAAATAATCTGATGGTTAGTGTTGAATTTCTATTTCTTGTACATTTATTTAAGTACTGCCTACAATAAGCAGGGTATTGCAAAACTGATAAAATTTCAGTTATATTTTCTAAGTGCCTGTGACCCAAATCAGTATATGTTTCCCCTGTAGTTGGGCGTACAGTGATAGTAAGAGTGATATACAAGGTAATCAAAGGACAATTAAGGGAATAACAATTGTTGATATTTTCCAGGCAGAAAACTGTAATAAAAACAAAAGGTAGCTGGGAAAATATGAAACAAATGATGCATCTTAGTCTGCTGCCTTAGGGTAAGCCTGTATTTCTTCTCTGGGTTTCTCTTGATCAAATTTTATTTAAAGAAGTCATTATGTAAACATTTTCATCTTGTTTTCTCTCTGCTTGAAGACCAAATTTTATCTAGCATAATATAATGTTTACCTCTTTCTGTTTTTATTATTAATCCAGTTTTAGGTAGACCATCATTTTCACAGAGTATGAAAGCGCAGGCACTGTGAGAAAGTTGATAAAAGAGAAGCTAAAAGCAACAAAGGGCAGAATATCTCATAATGGCTTTAAAAGAATACTTCATACCTTTCTCTACAACAGAGAATTAATACTTTTATGCTCTCATAAAAACAAAATGCTTTTTCTTTTGGCTTTGTTACAAAAGTAATGGTCTACTTCAACCATCAGTTCTTGAACTGATGGAAAAGAAATATAAACTATTTGTTTGATCCCGTAAACCTCACTTATGTGCTTTAATATACCAAAATGTCTAGTTGTGATCAAAGAAAACCAGGATGAACAGCTCTCCACAGAATTAGGGTGTGATTATCAAAATCCTAGGGAAGAAACCTTACAAGAAACCAAGCTTAGAAAGGATTATGGTGATCCTCCCCCTCCTTTTTATTTTAAGACAAATCCCAGGGAATAGAAAAGTTCTTGGTTCTGACCTGTTTGCAAAGAAACCTGCACAAAATTTCATTAGAGCAATTTAATTCTGTGTGAAAAAGATGATTTGTTAGTGGTTATATTTGTTTCAGTGTAGCTTAATGACATATCCTCACATGAGGTATTCACCCTACCCTAAGTAATAAATGACATTGGCCACAACAAACTTTAAACTCTAGACAGGATTGATTCAAGTACAGAGAAGCTGAGCTCTCCCAAACATGGGGATAAGACACATTGGTGGTTGTTGTCCATCTAACAGAAATACCATACTGAAGGCAAAAGTGATAGTGCCAAGTTAGCAGGTGTTGATGTCACACACAAAGAAGATCTGTAGGTCCAGAGCAGTGGGATATGAAAGACAGGATGGCAGCAGCTTGAAGGGGTGTAAAGAGAGGAACAGAGCAATAGCCCCTCATACCAGAATACTTCACTCCAGTTTGCTGGGTACAGTAGTGAAGCACTAAGAACAAGATGATGGTGGTAAACAATAATTTAATCCTCTGCCTTGGCTTTTTTCCTAAACTCTCCTCTTTCCCCCTTTCCTTGAAAAGGGAAAAAAAAAAGTACAACAGGGAGACTCACCTAGTTTACAAAGACCATGGAAAAGAAAAGGAGATATCGATGACTGATGAAACAGTGATTTTTTTCTTTCCCGTTGTATAGGTTGTTATAAGCAGGTTAGCTTCTCTGTGAATAAAGTCATCAGGCATTTCTTGTGAGCTTACAGGTGTTCCTCATTGCTTGTAAATGTGATGTTACATTCAGGTAGTCATAACCTGGAATTCCAGGATTGGTTAAATCTCTCTCTTAAACTAATATGATTTAGCCTGACTTTGCATCTGGATTAGTGTTATGCCCTATTTTACTGCAAAATACATTTATGAACAACAGGATGGCAAAAGAGGATTTCTATTTGTTCTTTTTTCTGTAGCACAAAACAACCTAATTCTCATGTTGGTTGTAGACTGCCATGTAGATCTGATTTATGAATTGTATTGCACAAATCAGTTTATCCACATGGGTTCTAATTTATACAGACATTCAAGTACAATCTCATGGAAATGACAAAATTCAGGCATGCATCTGCAGTGATTTGAAGAATGAAGGCAATGAATTTAAGGAATTTCTTCCTTCTGATTTTCTGTTCTGTAATACAGGTATTAAAAGAGGAAGAAGGAATTTATTTATTCTTACCTCTAAATTGGAGACATATGGGTTTGATGGATAGATAGTTAGATCGATAAGGAATTGGATGGATGACTGCATCCAAAGGGTTACAGTCAATGGCTCAATGTCTAAGAGGAAACCAGTAATGAGTGGTGTCCCTCAAGGGTCTGTACTCAGATCAACAGTATTTAATATCTTCATCAATGACATAGGCAGTGGGATTGAGTGCACACTCAGCAGGTTTGTGGATCACATCACACTGAGTGGTGCAGTTGACTTGCTTGAGAGAAGGGATATCATCCAGAGGGACCTTGACAGGCTTGAGGAGTGGGACCCTGTGAATGTCATGAAGTTCAACAAGGAAAAGTGCAAAGCCCTGCACCTGGGTTGGGGCAATCCCCAACATGAATAGAGACTGGGGGATGAATGGATTCATAGCAACCCTATGGAAGAGGACTTGGGGATACTGGTGGATGACAAATTGGACATGAGCCAGCAATTTGAGCTTGCTTACAGGCCAACTGTACCCTGGGCTGCATCAAAAGAAATGTGACTAGCAGGTCAAGGAAGGTGATTCACTCCCTCTGCTCTGCTCTCATGAGACGCTACCTGGAGCACTGCATCAATCTCTGTGGTCCCCACAAAAGAAAAATGTGGACCTGTTAGAACAGGTCCAGAGGAGGGCTATGAAAATGACCAGAGGGATGGAACACCTCTCCTATGAAGAAAGGCTGAGAGTGTTGGGGTTGTTCAACCTGGAGAAAGGCTGCTTTATTGCAGCCTTTCAGTATATAAGGGGAGCTTATAAGAAAGACAGGGAAAGACTTCTTACCAGGATCTGCGGTGACTCGACAAGGGGCAATGATTTTAAATTAAAAAAGGGTAGATTTAGATTGGATATAAGGAAGAAATTTTTTATGGCGGGGGTGGTGAAACACTGGAACAGCTTGCCCAGAGAAGTTGTGGATGCCTCATCACTGGAAGTGTTCAAGGTCAGGCTGGATGGAGCTCTGAGCAACCTGATCTAGTGACAGATGTCCCTGTCCATGACAGGAGGTTTGGACTAGATGATCTTTAAGGATCCTTAAAGATCCCTTCGAACCCAAACCATTTTATGATTCTAGGAACCTAGTTGATAGTTTAAGTCTTTCTTGGCAGTTATGGACCTCTTGTTGAGCAAAGATCAAAATGAAAGCAAAACTTGTTTCTCTCAGCTTTTATTCAGTAGTAGTAAAGATAAATATTCTTATAGGAGAAAGGGATAAATAAGATGCCTTAGAATGTTTCAGATACGTAGAGTACCTTAGTGATTAGCATCAGTCAGAGAATTGAGTGTTATAGGCAAACATACCCTTAGAAGCCTTAATCTATGTACGTCTACCAGCACAGACAAAGATGTTTTGCCAAGGATTTCAATGTATGTTAGCCAGAGCAGAAAGCATTTGAGCTCCCTAGCAGGCTTTTGTTGTTATCCTGAGCTTTTCATGTTCACGGCTTCATTGTTGATGTTATCTGAGACAGTCAAACTAAAGTGAAATTGAGTATGTCTCTATATGAGACAATCATACCTCTAGTTGCTGCACAGGTGGAAATCTTTGTCAGTTCTTCTCCTCTGTACTAGCTGAAGACCAGAATGCAAACCAGAGCCCACATGGGAAAGCAAATCTTTTAAAATGGTTATGAAAATTATTTGAATCTTCTGAGTAAATGTGAAAGTTAAGAAAAATTTTTTGAATTTCTGTTTTGGTCTGTGAATTATTCTCAAAGAAAGATTCAAGCCATTAAGATGAATTTACATTTTTTTCAGTATCATTTCTTTCTTATGTAGTACTGTTTCTCTACTGCTGCTCTATCAGGCCCAGCCTTTTCATATATAGGTCTTAAAACTGTCTGAAAATATTGTGGTCCTAGTATTGGTGAGGTGTTGAAAGCCTCCACTGTGTTTATAGCAAGATTGGGAAATATTCCTTTTTAGTCTCTGTGGTTCTCTGTGAATGGGATCAGCATGTTAGGAAATGCTGGATAAGGGCATTCTGTGGATATGATCCTGGATTATTAGACAGTAATGGATGAAATGAGGAAAGGAGGAATAATTCTGTAGTCTGACTGCTCCAAAAACACACTTGTTTGTATTCATGTCTGTAGAAAAGCCAGCAGGGACTGGTCTGGGTTTTATTTTCCCACCTCAACAAATTCGTGAAAGCTAATAAGGACAGTTTTTCAGCCAGCTGGAAGCAGAAGTCAACTAAAATGAGCAGGGAGACAGACTGTTGAAAAAAGCAAGCATATTCAAATTTAGTGGCCTGCAGTCAACTCATCATTAGACAGTAAAACTAACTAGTTTGAACAGTCTTTTTTTGCTATGGATAATTTACAGGAGTCAGATCTGTGGCTTCACTACTTAAAACACTAATGTTATTGTAGCTGTGACTCTAATAGATGTCTCAATTTGAGAGACAATAGGTTTTGTAGGTAGGGTGCAGTATCTTTATTTAAATCAGCTTTCATCAGGTCTGTTAGCACTGTTTCTATTGTGTCCATAATCGTTAGTATCTATGGCATTTGACTTCGCCTGAAGCATTTGAACTGAAACAGATGGAATTATTGTGTTGAAAAATGTGTTCCCCGTCATAATAGATTCAGATAATTCTGGTGGTGGTGGCATGTTTTCATAGACACAGTTTCCACAAGGGCACTGATGATAATGTTGCATTCTAGGATCTATGTATTGGTGTCCAATAAGTAGCATATGATTTATGTTTTATGACTGTAGAAGTCTGTTGTGTTTTGAAAAAAGCTGTGTCTTCACAGACTTTAAGAATCTCCAGGGTTTTGTTGTGGGGAGTGACGGGGTACAGTTTTCATGGTGTTAACAGAGATAACTGTTTCACATTTGCTGTTGTAACATGGTTTGGTACCGTTTGGTTTATATGGTTGCTTTTGGTGACAAGTCTTGCAAGAATACAAGAACATTCAGAGATGGCAAGGTCTGGGAAAATTTTTCTTCTACCGTAGGCTGGAGTTGTTAATGGATTTCTGTCCTGGTTTCAGCCAGGATAGAGCTGGTTTTCTTCACAGAAGCCAGTGTGAGACTATGTTTTGGATTTGGGATGAGAAACTGTTGATAATGTGCTGATGTTTTGGATTGTTGCTGAGCAGTCAAGGACGGACAGTCCAGCTTCTTGTGCTGGGCTGCCAGCGAGCAGGCTGGGGGTGCACGGGAAGCTGGGAGGGGACACAGCCGGGACAGCTGACCCAGACTGGCCAAAGAGATATTCCCTACCATATGATGTCATGCCCAGTACATAAACTGGAGTTGGCCGGGGGGCGGAAATCACTGCTCGGGGATGGGCTGTTGATCACTGGGTGGTGAGCAATTGCTGTATTGGGCATCACTTGTTCTTGTACATTCCTTTGTTGGTATTATCATTATTGTTTCTTTCTTTCTTTCTGTCCTATTAAACCATGTTTATCTCAACCCATAAGGGTTTTTTTTTCCTAATTCTCTCCCCCGTCCCACTGTGAGAGGGGGAGTGAGTGAGCGGCTGCATGGTGCTTAGTTACCGGCTGGGGCTAAACCATGACAATTTCACATACATGTTTCACCATTAAGTGACTAGTGGCAGGAAGATTTGTATGGCCTCTTCGTAGGTTTTTGCAGATGGTTTGTTCAAAGCTCAGCTTTTCTTTGGGATAAATATGTAAACTACAGGTGGCCTGGTGTGCACTGTTTTTTCTTCTCCAAAGGTCAAGCTTCTGCCCAGAGGAATTATGCACTGTATATTCATGTATTTGTATGTAAAATTAGAAGAATATTTTGATTATTTCTATCTAATAAATTGTTCATAATGATCCTGTCCCCTATGGCAACCTCAAAAATCAATGAAAAAAATCAGACTAGACAGATTACAACACATCTAATATTTTTCAGGATAAGTATCAGTAGAACTAGGAGAACAACCACCAAAACTTTTTCCCTCAGAGAACAAGGTTGTCTGCTGCCTAACATCTAATTAACTACCGTAAGTAATCTTGGACACTGGAACTACTGTATGTGACTAAGAGGCAACTCTCTGATCTTATATGTTACAGGGAAATAAAAATCAAAAACCCACAAAAAACCCAACAGTTACACATCTTTACCTGAGGATCAAGATCCTATCAAATTTTTTTCTTAAAAAATTCTAAAAAATTGCACAGCCTCATCCTTTGTTCTCTCTTCAGAAACTTTTAATGTTCTTCCTAAGATCAGCTGTTATTTTTCTTTTGCCTTCAGTCTAGGTATTTGTTCTAGGATGAGTCCTGCATTTGGGTCACTATAAATTCAGAAGTCTGATATCAGCACTGCTCACTGAAAATTCTAAAATTCTTGTTTTAAAAGGAAGATTTTTGCAGTTTTTATATATTTGATTATACATTATTTTGCCCCTTTCTTGTCCAGGTAGATCATTTCACAAGTTAGAAGAAGTTTAAAGTCCTTAGAACAAAGTGGATCTAAAGGTGAATATTCAGTTTTCATTTCATTCAATAATATGATTTTTTCATATTAAATAATAAAATTTAATATTAATTTTATAAACTGTCAGATACAGTGATTTGAGAAATATAAGAACAGTAAAGGAGAACAAATGGATGAAAAGCTTGTTTTTTCCAAAGAGGTAGCACTCAGCTCAGGTATCAGGGGTAGCAATAAAGAAGGGACTTTGTTGGAGGTACTCACTGGAAAATGTCGTAATTACATTAGAGCGTGCAAATTATGCCACTGCATTAGGGCCATCTTTCACATAAGGTTGCAGAAGGCAGGAGCAAGAACTGGCAGAGGCGTTTTACAGTGTGCCTGTTTCATTCCATGTATGGATCATGTACTGACTAGGTTAAACTTTTGCCTTTGAGGAGCTTCAGATCTGTAAATTAGAAACCATGGGTAAAAATGCTCAGGGCTCCATTCCTCTACCCAGCTCATTCCTACATGAAATAAAATGGGGTCTTGTGTTCTGCTTCTTTCTTATTTGGAGAGGCTATGTACTGAGATAAAAGTAAAATTTTCTTTTTTCCATGTAAATGACAACAGAGTCTAAAGACTGCTTTGGGAAAACTCTGCCCCACTCTCACCCTGTATTTTGTGAAAGGTGGTCCATACTATCATATTTATTAAAGGATTATGTCTAGTAATTATATAATGTAAATAGGAAATGTTAAAAAAAAACCCACAAAAAACACAGAAGACAGTGAAGAAAAGTACCTGATTTAAATAGGAAAGTTCCAAGAGGAAGCAAATAATTTGCTGTAATACATGAGAGGATTCTCATGAATGGAAAAAACTCCAGCTAACATCCTGCAGCTCTCAAAATTATTTTTGTTTGGCTTTCTCTTTTCAAAAAATGTTAAGCTCTTTGCTTTAGTTATAGATTTCTTCCTTCTTATATATTATGAGTCATAAGTTATAGATCACTTGCAGTAGTGTGGCAAGCACTATATAAAGCAGAAGTTGAGATTCCACCTGAAAAATGTCAGGGACCAAGTAGAGAAGTAAAATTTTTAGGTACTTGGTGGATTGCGGGTAGTGCAGCAATTCCACCGGACACCTTAAGTAAAATGGAACAATTGCAGATACCTCAATCTTAGAAAAGAATTACAACAACTTAGTGGTACTTTGGGATACTGGAGGAAACATGTACCTGGATTTTCTATTATTGCTCACCCACAGTACTGACTTTTACAAAAGGGGAAACTGTGGAAATAGAAGCCAGAACATGAAGAGGCAGTCAAAATTCTAATACAGGAATTTAAGACACTGGAGCCAGAACAGCCCTGCTACCCTTTTATAGCAGAACGAGGTGTTGCAGAACATGGTATTTACTGCAATCTATTCCAGAGTGTGCCAAGCAGGCCAAAAAGGCCTTTAATGTTTAGCTTGACAACATTTAAAGAGACAGAACAGACACATTCCAAGTGGGGAAAAGGGACTTTTGTCTTTAGTCTGAGCAGTTAAACAAGGTGAGCCACTAAAGGGTAACCTGTCTAGAAAAAAAAACACTGAGACTTGTATTGTTTTCTCTTTCTGGGGACTATACCGTGAATGATACCAGCACACCTCCCCTGGAGATTGGGTTAATCATTGGAGGATTGCTTATCCTCCTTACAGGAGTAATCATCACCAGCATGAATGAAACTCAGTTTGCACATCAACAAGCCTGACTCACAGGGTGGAGACCGTAATTTCTTTTATTTATGCTAATCAATGTGGTAACTATAGTACATTCTGCACCATACACCCTTCTCAGTTGTAGGTGCAATCTACTGTCTCAACAATTATAAGGGAAGGGTATGAAGGCACCTTGCCCGCTGAGATTTGAAAGGTAATTTGGGATAACATGATTCAATTCAAGATGGATTTCCAGTCTTGGTGGTATCTAGTTAATTTCATTTATGACCCCACCGACAGTAAAGCCACAGCTTTTGTTTTGGCAATATACGATCCTTCAGTATACACCATATACCCAATCACTGCGCTGGGATTAATCACGATGGAATGTCCTCTATCCATTAGAACATAGAGTATGGGCCTAATAAAATGGGAACAAATGGAAAACTATTGATGTTGATGCATGTGTTGTACAGGAACAAAAGAGATTTACTTGTGAAAGTAATACTATTAAGGTCAAAACCATTTGTTTTGACACTGAACACAATGTTTTTCATTTTGAAATACATCCTGATGAAACCCCTGAAATTGTACTTGTATATGTTGGAAATGGATCACAGAATCACAGAGTCATTAAGGTTAGAAAAGACCTTTAAGTTCATCAAGTCCAATCATCAACGCAACACCACCATGCCCATTAAACCAGGTCCTGAAGTGCCACATCTACACGTTTTTTGAACACTTCCAGTGATGGTGACTCCACCACCTCCCTGGGCAGCCTGTTCCAATGCTTGACCACTCTCTCTATAAAGACATTTTTCCTAATATCTGGTATAAATATGTTTGTATAAAAACCTTTGTGATTCTGTATTTATAGACAACACCACTGTAGGGACAAATAATCACTCAAATATCTGTATTTGTAATTTTACCAAAATTATGGGATGCTTCTTAAACTTCAGCTCCTGTCACAACCCACTAATTGCTACAATGTAACTATACAACTTATCGAGATTTATTGCCTACCGTTATTAGAATGAATCTCACAGTAAGAAAATAGTTGTAACAGGATGACCTGAGTCAATTGCTAAAATGAATTCAGAACAATGGACAAAGAACCCTGATTACCGTCCATCATGATGTAGAGAAAATACACCATGTCCTGAAAAGAGTGAAGGAAGATGGAGAACATTACTGGTGGGAAACTCTTTTTGGATGATCACCAACAGCAACTGGAATTTTGAATTTGATGCTGCATCCAATTGTAGTTTTGTTAGTTTTAACCTTATTATGTTTACTGCATATAATCATTCTGTATATCAAAGTTTGGCAAAAGATGAAACAAATTATGTCAATCCAACATGTAAAATGTATACAATTGATTCTGTATGTGAGATGGTATACAACTGGCATTAATTGTGACACTTAAACTAAACAGCTTATCAAATAATTGAACTCTTACCACTGATCTATAATACATATTTCCGTCATAGAAGCAAGAAGTAACTGTACTACCACTCTATGAGTCGATAAAGAGGATTGACTGTAGTCACAGGGTGGAGTGTGAAGGATGCACTCGACCTGTTAACCAAACTAGTGGTAGTTACTTAAAGGTCTGAGAGGCAGCCAGGCCAAGAACTCCTCCAGTTCTAATCTGTTCTCTGAAAACGCACAAAGGAGCAGAGTGACACAGTGAGCATTGATGCATATGAGCTTGGAACACCAACCACACGATAAACACATGAATAGTAGGTGGCTTCTCCAAGACTCATTTATCAAGGAAAAAGAAACTTGTGGATACAAGGAGTCTCATGCATACCCTTCCCATTGCATGCAAATTGACTATGTTTTATTCTTTATTTACAGAATATGCTTTATTCTGTAAATACGACAGCCTAACTGTGGCTGCAGGGTGGTGATCTTCCCTTGAGCTGGGATGCCTCTCAAGGTTGCTCCTCGAGGCAGAGATACACCTTTTACCAATGGCAAGATCTTTGGGAAATGACTGATGTCGCACATAACCTTGTAGTATGGTAACTTTGACTTTGTCTTGGTAACTTTGATTTGTGCCTTGGTAGTTTTGAATCACTGTTCAAATGATTGTGCTGTACAGTAATAGAGTGAACCTTGCCATCAAACTCTGTTAAGTCGCACTTTTACAACATCATATTAAAACCACTTTTGCCAATACCTTTGACAGTTGTTCTTTAAGCGATCTAAATCATCCATTCACAGCACTTGCAAAATTACTAGCATTTATATTATTATGCAATATAGTAATAACTTACCACAGAATTACAGAATCATTAGGGTGGAAAAGACCTTTAAGATCATCAAGTCCAACCATCAACCCAACACCACCATGCCCACTAAACCATATCCTGAAGTTGTCATGGTCCATTTATACACCATTTATGGACTTTGATTTAAAATACAGCCTACAATTAAGATTTCCATCTCAGAAAGGATAAATGGAAAGCCTTTTTTTGGTTGCAAAAGGAACACAAAACTTGTGTAGATGCTGTCACATGTTATATGGAAAACCTAATCAAGCATGTGTTACTATCGAAGTGTTTTTTTTCTCATCTCACCTCTCTGGGGGGTGTAATGGCTTATAAAAAGAAACTACTTTGGGCACACATAGTATAAGATGACATAGGAAATTTTTTCTGTATATTTTCGTAAATCCAAAGCTATAGCTTTCTTGATGTTCAGAAAGACATTGAGTTTTCTAAAGTGTGGGCTTTTTTGTGGAAGCAGAAATGGAAAAAGTACTGCCAAAATATTTTTTCCCTCAAATTACCTTGAGTATAAGAAGCTATAGAAGGAATCTCTAAGTTGTTGGAGTCCCCATGGGGGGATTGCTTTATACCAGAGGAAGGTTACAGTTATGCATCCACCAAAACAGTAAGAAATCCTGCTGACTTTGCCCGAGTAGAAGCAGGCTCACCTGTACAAGAAATATGACTGATGTATTCAGGAATGATCCAGAACAGTGCACCAGGTTACTCTGTGCCAGCATATTAGAGATGATATTTAGACTTCTGATGAGTCACTGATCAAGCATTTCATCCCCAAACCACTACTTAACATATGTTTAAATCTGCTAATAAGTACAAATACAATCTCTGTTTTTACAATAAAGTATGGGCCTTACTCTTTAGTATGCATGCCAAAGCTCTGAGTTGCTTGAGTTTTTGGGGTTTTTTTTAACCTCTACACTGATTTCTGAACTCCTCTTCTTCACAAACCAAAGCGATACGAGTTCTAGCATCTTTAAGGGCTGTTTAACTTAAGGGCACGCACTTGCAAATGCAGACCATTTTAATTATTTTTATGGATCTTTATCCTCAGAGAAGGACACAGCTGTATAAATAACAATTACATAAAATATATGTGCTGCACTGCTGCTTTTAATGTCTCCTCTTCTGTAGATGTTTAAAGAATGGGCATCACATCTCATAGGCTCAGAATTGTCACCTCTTTTGGAATGATGGTAACTTACTGAGTCATGCATATTGTTTCCCTAATCAGAAAGAGAAAGAGATTGGGGAAACAAGTTTTTTCTATCTTTCTTTACTGCAATGTGTTTATTTTGTTTTATACCTTCTTAACTTTGAACATTAGTGTTGATAAATAGCAGGTAGAGAATGATTTCCTTTTTTTAAAAAACACCTGCTTTGATTTGAGGCTTCAGAATTTCTTTCCATATGAAGATGACCAAGGTAAGCAACAAATTCTAGTCTGTGTGCAACAGCTTCTTTAAAAAAGAAATTACATTGCAAAACCAAAACATTTCTCTACTTCATGTATTAATAGCAATATCTGAAACCAAGCCTAAAAGGATCAGCTGGTGATTGCTGACAGCAGCATTTTCACATGAGGTTAAAAAAACCCACAACCCAAAATCTGAAAGACTTATTCAAAATGCTGGTTCCTCAGCTCCTGTAACTATTGTCAGCAGCAGGATGTTTTCTCCTTTTCGTCTTTGAAAATTTGTTTGGTTACTTTCTCTGTCATGATGCACTATAGAATAATGGGTTTATTTTAAGAAGTCAGGAATCCTGCAAATTCATTCCCTTGAAAAAGTTTCTGCAAAAACGTTGTACTGCGTCATATTCAGGCCTGTTAGTCTACCTTTTACTTTGATGTGGAAAAATTAATGTGTTTTAAAAAAACAGCTTGAACTGTAAGACAACCCAACATTTCATGCTGAAATGAAACATATCATACTGTGTCCTTGAGGAATTTCCTTGGTCAACATGCGCCTTGATGTAGATGTAAACTAGGTAAGCAGATGAATACACTCGCCCAGGTTAGACATGCATTATTATCACAAAATTTGCACCTGTTTAAAACTGCAGGAAGCCTGGTATTCCAATTATATTGGAATGAAATGAGCCTCATGTTCAAAATGCAAACACAAAGCAAGTGATTGCTCAGCTACTGATTCACTTTTAATTTCCTGTCCTTATGTTACTTTAATAGAGGATTCAGTCCTACATTACAATTTTGCAGCTTGAAATTATCTGGAAATAATTGTCGGTTTTGGAAGGAGAAGTACTGATTAAAAAAAATTAAGTTGTATAATGTAGAGTTTTTCAAGCTGCTTAAGAAAAAATGTAGAGGATGTAGGAAGAAAAAAAAAGGCTGCAGAGTGAATTTCCTCCTGATGAATGTAATTCCTGTATTAGGGCTTAAATTGCATAATTTATATTGCATAATTTTATATTGGTGCATCAGGCCTAATGCTACCAAAAAAAAAAAAAAAGTGTAAGACAGAATGGCTTATTTTGCAAATTTCATACATGTGTTACACTTAAGCCTTTTACTTTTACCTTTTACACAAATTCCCAATCTATTGTATTATGCAGATTTCCTGTTTTAACTTATTCAAGCCAATAAATGAGTCTGAAAAATAAATCGGCACTTGAAATAATGTTTCTAACTGCAGTTGACACAAAAGTTAGATGTAGCTATTTCCGATAGCTCTTTTTTCAATGCTTTTGAAGCTGCTCATCTAATACTAATGGCAATGAACTGCCTTTCCTTATGCTTGAAAGCAGCAAAGCTGAACACAATGATAGAGAAAGCATCCCTGTATTTTAATTCACTGTTTATCATTGAGGTCGTCTTTATTAGTCTCATAATTCTCTTTTCTGCTTTGCATCCTGCTCCACTTGTGGCATTTTTGATGACCTGTGCTTATAAGTTACAGAGGACAAACAGGCTAGATTTCTTCTTAGCAGGATTTCTTATGCCTGTTTTTATTATGACAAGAAGAAATAGATAGACTCAATTACTTTGTTGGTCATATTTGGTACTTTATGTAACATGTCTTTGCTTAGTAAAAATTATACTTTTTCCCATATAGCATGCTTGTCATACTTATTAAAAACATAATACAAATTATCTTTCTGTGATTTTTGTCATGGTTTAGCCCCAGCCAGCAACTAAGCACCACGCAGCCACTCGCTCACTCCCCGCTCCCCCGGTGGGATGGGGGAGAGAATTGGGGAAAAAACTCATGGGCTGAGACAAAAACAGTTTAATAGGACAGCAAGAGAGAAGGAAACAACGTTAACAACAATAATAATACTGACAAAGGAATGTACAAGAACAAGTGATGCCCAATACAGCAATTACTGACCACCCGGTGATCGATAGCCCGTCCCCGAGCAGTGATTCCCACCCCCCGGCCAACTCCAGTTTATGTACTGGACATGACATTGTATGGTAGGGAATATCCCTTTGGTCAGCCTGGGTCAGCTGTCCTGGCTGTGTCCCCTCCCAGCTTCCCGTGCACCCCCAGCCTTCTTGCTAGCGGGCCAGCACAAGAAGCTGGACTGTCCTTGACAACTTCGCAACAGCTCAAAACATCAGCACCTTATCAACATTTTCTCATCCCAGATCCAAAACATAGCCTCACGCTAGCTTCTGTGAAGAAAACCAACTCTATCCTGGCTGAAACCAGGACAATTTAATATTCTTTTATGAGGCAGTATAACCAGGAAATAAGATGGTATTCACATACTACAAAAATGTCATGGCACTGCAATGTCACTTGCATTATTTTCTCAACTTTCTTGACATCTCTTAATTCTTTATGACTTTAACTTGGAAAAACACAGATAGTTTTCTTTGTATAAAATATTTTTAGAGTGCCACATCTGGTTTTGAAATTTATTACATTTCTGGTGACTAGAGCTTTGCAAGCATTTTCAACATGACTGTAGAGAAAATCCTGCTCATAACTAATTAGTAAGTAGCAGGGGAAGAGAAAAGTAACTCTGATACTATGCTCTCCAAGAAGCTTCACCAAGAGAAAATCATGCCTGCCCAGTCTAGTGGACTTCTATGATGGAGTATCTGCATTAGTGGACAAGGGAAGAGCTATGGATGTCACCTACCTGTAATTCTGCAAGGCCTTTGATATGGTCCCCCACAACATTCTTACCTCTAAATTGGAGACGAATGGATTTAATCGATGGACTGTTAGATGAATAAATAAATGGATGGGTGGCAGCATCCAAAGAGTGACAGTCAACAACTTAATGTCCAACAGCAATAGAGGCTGGGGGATTAATGGATTCATAGCAGCCCTGCAGAGGAGGACTTGGAGGTACTAGTGAATGAAAAAATGGACATGAGTCAGCAATGTGCATTTGCAACCCAGAAAGCAAATAATCTCCTGGACTGCATAAAATGAACCATGGCCAGCCGTTCAAGGGAGGCGATTCTCCCCTTCTACTCTGCAGTCCCCAGTACAAGAAAGACCTGTTAGAGTGGGTCCAGAGGAGGGTCACAAAGATAACCAGAGGGCTGGAATACCTATCCTATGAATAAAGGCTGAGAGAGTTGGCGTTGTTCGACCTGGAGAAGAGAAGGTTCCAGAAAGACTTTATTGCAGCCTTTCAATATATAAAGGAGGCTTATAAGAAAGATGGAGAGACTTTTTACAAAGGCCTGTAGTAAAGGACAAAGGGCAATGGTTTTAGATTGAAAGAGGAATTTTTAGATTGGATATAAGGAAGACATTGTTTATGGTGAAGGTGGTGAAACACTGGAAGAGGTTGCCCAGAGAAGTTGTGGATGCCCCATCATTGGAAGTGTTCAAGGTCAGGTTGGATGGAGCTCTGAGCAACCTGATCTAGTGATGGATGTCCCTGTCCATGGCAGGGGGTTTGGACTAGATGATCTTTAAATATAACTTAAAATAGATAAATATAATTAAATAGTCTTAACATTCCTATATTGTATTTTAACTTAATTTGAAATATGACTTGATAAATTATACTGTAACAATCATGTCTAATTACAGTGTATATAAGATATAAGAGGTAGAAAAAAATCTGTTGTTTCTCTAGCCCTGGCTTGGTAGATATGCAACGTCTTCCAAACAGTTTCTAATTACGTTTTCTCCCTTAAATTATAACTTCAGTGCTTATAATTCATACTTCATTCATTAGTGGTATAATAGGGGTTTTTTTGTATTTGCTTTAAAATACTAAAGCAAAGACTTATCCGAAATCTGAAAGTTAAGATTAATTTGAAATTTTTTGGAAGACACATCTCAATACTTTCTCTCAGCTTAAAATCCCATGTTACAGCTAAGATATGTGAAGGATTTTTCAATTACATGACACTGCTTCTTTTTTTGGTACATTTCTAGGTTGCAGCAGTACTCAAGAATATTCTTCTCTTCTCACAAATACCTTATAAATATCTTTAAGCAAATTTTTTTAATTTATGCCACCTTAAGTATCAAAACCAAGACCTATATTTTATTTGTTATATAGAGTCTGATACTTCTCCTGTATAAGTAAGATCTCCTGTTCTTGCAAACAGATATGTCATATAGAAAATTATTTGTCTAGCATTTCAGCTGAGAACTACAATGTACTTGAAAAAGTGTTTTTCAAGTAATAGAAGAAAATTGTGTGTGTATGTGTACATATATATGCATTTTGTGTTTGTCTGTATACTGTCACCAATAATTCAAGTAAAACATATACAAACATATACAAGAAAGAAAATACAGAATCACAGAATCATTAAGTTTGGAAAAGACCTTTAAGATCAAGTCCAACCATCAACGCAACACCACCATGCCCTCTAAACCATGTCCCGAAGTGCCACATCCACATGTTTTTTGAATACTTCCAGTGGTGGTGACTCCACCACCTCCCTGGGCAACCTGTTCCAATGCTTGACCACTCTCTCCATAAAGAAATTTTTCCTAATATCTAGTCTAAACCTCCCCTGGTACAACTTCAGGCCATTTCCTCTCATCCTATCATTGGTTACTTGGGAGAAGAGACCAACACCCACGTCACCACAACTCCCTTTCAGGTAGTTGTAGAGAGCGAGAAGGTCTCCCCTCAGCCTCCTTTTCTCCAGACTGAACAGCCCCAGTTCCCTCCTCATAAGACTTGCTCTCCAGACCCCTTACCAGCTTCGTTGCTCTTCTGTGGACACGTTCAAGCATCTCAACACTCTTCTTGTAGTGAGGGGCCCAAAACGGAACACAATATTCAAGGTGCGGCCTCACCAGTGCTGAGTACACGGGCACGATCACTTCCCTACTCCTGCTGGCCACACTATTTCTGATATAGGCTAGGATGCTGTTGGCTGCCTCGGCCACCTGGGCACACTGCTGGCTCATATTCCAACAATACCTGACAATAATCTTGTTTGACAATACTTGACAATAGTCTTGTTTGTTACAATACCTACTCTTCTTTTATCTGTTAAAATATTTCAGTGCTCCCAGAACTGCTAGGAGTTATAAAGACAAAATGGAAGAGAGTTTAGTGAAGTGTAGTATTTATGAAAGTGAACAAACCCTTTAGTCTAACAGTTAATTGTAAAGAGGAGTAATTATTTGCACACAGTACACTTTGGGCTCCTTGTTTTCAAGGGAGTAAAGGTACTCAGAAAATTTGATTTTAGTTTACTTTTTTTTCCTGGTGTCAAGCACTCTTCTTCCATCCTTTGGAAGATTCTAGATAGTTTACTTAGAATCTGCATATATTCTAGCCCCATAGAGGAAAGGATGATATGCAGTCAGCCTATGTTTATACCTTGATGGTCTCGGTGTAGCATTTTAGAGTCTAAAGAGTGCCATAGGAATTAATTCTTTGAAGCTTTGAAAGTAAAGAGTGTATTAAAGACATGGGAAATGTATGGGGGTACATACGCGAGTGTGTAAATTATAGGATGAATATACCCTTTCAGGGACATTAAGTGAAAGATTTACATAGGCATAGTAGTCTGAAAACTACCACAGAAAAAACTTTAAAGGGTAAAAATTTCAAGTGGAATTTTCTACTTTAGCACTCTCTTGATTCTCACTGCAGAATTTTGTGTTGATGAACTTAAGATTATAATAAAAAAGCTGCTTAACTCAAAACTTTATCGGCTTCTCTACTGGGATCCCACAGCCCAGTTCTTAGGATTTGTTGTGATCCAGCTACTTTGGAACAGAGACTGCAATTAAAATAATACTAAAAAAACATAATGGGATTGCTTTTGAAGAGAAGAAATGTGAAAAAGAGAACTGTCAGCAG